>NC_084896.1:23037500-23317500 GCF_958979055.1 Alnus glutinosa
AGGTGAAAAGGATGTCAAGTACCATTTTATTTTCTGGTTTTATTTTTACCAAGTACTGTACGGAAACTAAACTAAGGTAGTTTTTTTTTAAATAAAATAAAAAAAATTAACAGTTTCGGTTTCTTTATCACCTGACTATGATATACCAACTGAATGCCTAGAAAGAACATTGATGAGCCAATCAACACTATAGGCTCAGGAATGTGATGTAGAAACACTAGCAGTCCCTGTCCACAGATAGTTTTGGCAAGAGTACTTTTCCTTGTTTCGCAAAAAGTACTTTTTCTTTGGCATTGACAAGGAGAATTTAGTTTTGGCAAGAGAATATACAAGCCAACTAAAATTGAGAAAAGACAATTGCTTCGCATTCTTTGCGGGATCATGGAAACAGCACTGCAATCACACGAATCCTTAGAGATAAAGCAAAAGAATTACAAGATTTGAGCAAGATTTCAATGAAGAGAGATCATCGAGATTCAATCAAAAGAATTACAAATTTTCAAGCAAAACTAAACAAAGCCAAACTAGAATAGCAGTTATATAATAACATTGAGATATTGTCATCTCAAGTAGTCGCATTCACCACAAGAATAGTACCAGAAAACTAATAAAGAAATGCTTCAAAAGGCCCTTTTCTTGGGAAAAACCCACTTGCCACCGACCCATTCAAGAATCAAGATGAGCCCTTAACTGAGAGCATGGATATGCAATCTCAACCCCATACGCATCAAAGAACGCATGACACATCGTTGTTAAAGGCATCAACCTCTTCATATAAAGCAAACCCAGCTGCCCAAACTTTTGGTGGCACAGGCCTGGTCTCTTCAGCATCGACCACCTCAATCAATGGCCTGGATTCATCTTCTTCAAACAGGTTATTGTACAGCACTGCGTATGAGTTGTCCCCAAGTTCTCGGATCACGGTTGCTGCATAGTAGGAACCCACAAACCCATCTTGTTTGCTGCAAACTTCGAGTTCATCCCCTCTAAATAACCACGCCATTGTTGAATGCGAAACATGCATTTTTTTTTTTGGATGCATAAATGCTTTATAAAACCAAAACAAGAGTCTACAAACACTCCAGGAAATCTGGAAACCAGCTGCTAACAAGAGCAGCAGCGAACAAAGAAAGCCATCAGCCAAACAATCAACCCCATCAGCACAGACTGATCACCGACTCAAACAAGCAACACAAAGAAATACATTTGGGCAAAACAAACCAACAAAACTGGAAAGTGCCAAAGGGACACAACAACCCTTAAGAGCAACAGCTTCCAGAACCAGCAAAAAAAGCCAATTCAATACCCGACAACAAATCTGCAGAATCCAACCTCAGAAGAGAAAGAAACTGCAAATCAACAAGGCTAAGCAACAAGCTGGAAGACTCAACTCAGAAAGACAAGAGTCAATCTCCCCAAACAGGAAATATCCAGATTATTTCAAAATCTGTTGCAGATTCCATTTCTGCACCAGCAGAAGGTTCTTCACAATATTCTTGGCCGAGCATCTAGCAACCAGTCTCGACCGAACATCCCACTGAATTTGTTGAATCAGCTTCTCTTCAGAACGGGGAACATTGCCATGTAAAAGATCATTTCGATGCCTCCACAAATGGTAAATTGTGGCACCAAAACAGAGTCTACATATAGTAACTTGAAGGCTTCTGCCCTTCTAGCAGGACCAGCACGCAGCACCCCAGCTACCAATAGAAGACCATTCAACAGGAGGATTATAAACACAACATTCAGCCATAATACTCCTCCACACCCTTCGACTGAAGCCACAGCTGAAAAAGAGATGATCACGGCTCTCCTGGCAGGCAAAACAGGAAAGGCACAAGGAGGAACCTGTGAAACCCCAAGTACAAAGTTTCTCCTTGGTGACAAGAGCATCTCTAGACACCAACCACAAGATGAAGGCATGCTTTACTAAGATGTAAAAAGAGTCAGTGGTTTATATAACATAGTTGGACCCAAATCTATAGGCTTAAGCTTTTGGGTTAAGCGGTGTCAACATGGTATACGTTATGAGCTTACTAAAAAATGACTTTCCTAGGAATCCCCAACAATGTTTTTAGAGCAAAAGTTGTTTTGTTTCTTATATCTTTGGAATTTTCTAAAATTTTCAACATTGGCAAATATACTCAACTTCTACTTTTGTAGGAAAATGGAGCTTTGTGAAGAAATGATCAGATTCCAAAAAAGTCTCATTTGTGATGCCCCTGTTGAGCATTGGCTTTGGCAGTTTGTGCGAGTATATATGTATTTTGTTGGAATAAATCAAACTGATCTACGTGTTTAATTAAGACAATATCTCTTCCTACAAACATGTATTTAAGCATATAGCAATGCACCAAAATTATGAGAATATGATGTGATTCTAATATGTAAGGATTACATCTATATTTAAGTAGGAGATATATCTAAGTTGGAGATATATCTAATAAGAGTAGAGTTTGAATAAGAGTCTTATCTCTTCTAACAAAAGAAGACGAGTTGCGATTAGTTTCAATTCAAGCTCTCTTGAAAGATCAGTAGGATTCTAGTTGACTGGTAGAAGCAGTGGAATTCTATCTTTGCTAGCCTATTTGTTTATTTAAGGAAGCAAACAATGAAATAATAAGCAGGTTGAATATTGTTTGGTAAATACAGTTTATTGTGTTTTTTAGAGTTCCTTGTTCACCTGAAACAACCTTTAATTGGAAGTTACGATTCCCTCGAATGAGCCAATCTATTCTTTTATGTATTTTGTATTAATTGGTTCACATCATAATAACGAGGAGCTATTATTTTCTGAGCCCAATTCTTCTTATTCTTTCTTTGTGCAACCTCAAAGGACTTCCATTTCCCGAAACCAAATTTCATTTGGATCTTTTCTCAAGCAGCACGCGTGCAACGCATCAAGTTCAGGTTTTTCCTTGGCAATGTGGGCATGTGTTAAAATTCATGTGGCCACGCTAACACCAATTGGAGCATTTTCAAGGGGGGCGTAATTTCTTTAGAGGCACCTCTCCAGCTCTCTCGTCGCAACACCTTCATCATTAGTAGTACGTTCCTTGATTCACTAGAAGCCTTCCTCGTATTTGTTCTCACTATTACTCTTGATGGTATTCTTATCACATTTTAATTTTTGGCTGAACAATATATATTTTTAGTTTCTAAAATATAAGATAATTACTTTGAATGGTACTATGATTAAAATTAAGAATTTCAAGGATGAATTCCGTTGGTTTTTTAATATTGGCAAATTCGGTGTCAAAATTTATTTGGTTATTTTAAGAAAGGAAATAGCCGAGTAAGAAAAAATATTGCAGAATATATGAGATGTGAAAAATATTATGCATATTTAATTGTTCCTAATTGGTTCTTATTTTGTTGACAAAAAGATTCTTTTTCTAGACACTGACTTAACAGGGACACCGTAATTACAAAGAAGCTTTTAGAAGAATATTTATAGAATATATTCTCCTTTATGGAAATGATTGATGGTGACAAATATCTGTACAGAATATCTTTCAAGAAGGCAAGTTCATGCTGAAAGAAAGATTTTGGAGACTTTACAATTCAGAGAGTTAGTTTGCCTTAGAAGCTGTCCGGATGCCAAGTTCAGAAAACTCAGAGTCCCCAAACGGTTCGAATGCTACACCAGACGATGAAGTCAGTAGCTCAGGGTCCAGAAGGCGTCCAGACCGATCAGCAGACGCTAAAGTCAGTGAGTTCCCATCACCAAGGAGATCGGACGCTAATGCTATAGGTGCAAACGGTGGGACTTCCCAAAGCAACCGTTCGGACGCTATGTTGCTCTGTCCGGACACGCTTCTCCAGAATTGACACGTGCTTCTCCAGATTTTCATTATTGAAGTCGGTTGCTGTTCTCAGTCCGGACACATCAGCAGTCCGTTCGAACGCCACCCGTGGAATTCCGAATTCTTTTAGAACTAGGATTTTTGAAGCCTAAATATAGAGGCTTAAGGGGTGTTTATTTGTAAGGAATATCATATAAACTCCAGTGTGCTAAGAGATGATGTTTAGGCAGAAACAGTGTTATGTGCTAGCTTTCTTAGAGTTTATTTTGTGTGTTGTGTTATCAACCTTTGAAGTCTATCTTAGGGAGGAGCCTTAATGTAAAGGAATCCATAGAAGACCCCTTCAGGTAGGAGACCTGGTTGGGAAGCATTCGTGTATAGATACATGTTAGAGTGCAAGATACGACCACTGCATTGGGCGTATGTGAGTGTTACTGTCTTATTACTAGCTTTGTTTTCTAATAGTGGATTTCCTGGATTTGACTGTTCTGAAGTGGTTTTTCTCTTAATTGAATTTCCACTTCATTACCAAAATATCTGTGTCTTCTATATTCCACATATTTACATATTTTGGTGTTTGGTTAATTGTTCACACGCACACAAGGGGTCACAATTTTTTCAAATTCAAAACGTTTTAATTCTAACATTAAATTTAAAGAATGTCATGGTTTGATTTTTTCACCGTTGGTTCGTGATCAAGCAAGGCAAGCTCTTGTTGTTTAAAGATAAGATTGTAGAAATTTAAAACCAAGCACACCTGGTTGCAGTTACAACTGGTTGCGGTTGGCCGGTTGCGGTTATTTGGTCAAACCACAACCGGGGTGCCCGTTTATATCCATTTCAATAATCACAACTGGTCTACTGGCTATATATTAACTGGTCTATCACCAGTTATCCGGTTATTGAAAACCAGTAATATATTAACCCTCACGTAAAAAAAAAAGAAAAAATCCCTCATGCAAATACACTTGGACGGAGAAGCGTACCATATCAAACCATTCTAAGAAAGACATCATGATGTCTAGTAACGGTTAGTATATAACCCATTATTGTTGTCGCCCAAGTAAACAGAGCAACGACCTACAATTTACTACCCTACTAGATTCAAGAGTTGCTTCATTACCTACTTCAAATGGAGATCTCATATCTCACCTTGTAAGACCTTATTCATGTTTACTAATGAAGGCCATTTCTGTGATGAGAAATGCTAAATTTTTCAAATGATGTGTGACACATCATTTAAAAACCAATTTTTTTTTTTTTTTTTTAAAAAAAAAAAAAAAAAAAAAATTGGAATTGCAAAAGTCTATTTTGGCCCAGGGCCATACTTGTAGGTTTGGTTGTGTATGTAGCTTTTTAGTTTTGGTAAGTTGCATTTTACTGTTGTCAGTTCCAGTGCAGCCCGGATCTTCTTCCTTTTATTTCTTATTTTGTACCACAAACCATATCCTTTTTTGTGAAACTTTTAATCTATATATATATATATAACTGGTTACCAGTTACTTGGTTATTAACCGATTTTTTAAAATATTATAACTGGAAACCGCAACAAGGTTCTCGATTACTCGGTTATCCAGTTGCAGCTATTTTCAGTTTCTTGGTTTCTTAATTTTTTTATTAGCAATTATTAGCGATTACTAGTTATTTTTAGTTAATAACCATCCGCTTGTACACTCCTAATTGTGACGTGCGTTTTACGTGCAAATGATAAAGCAGGATATCATCACTTTTACCAATGCAAGCAACCATGAGTTCATGACATTTCACAGCACCGCAAAAATTAAACCATTGCATCATGGGTCTCATTTCGACAGTGGTGGTTCATTGCTGTAAATTTTTTTTTACAGAATTTAATCCAAGGGTTTATTTCTGAAGTTTACAGGTGTTAATTCGTTTTGGTGTTTTGAGTTATGGATATAAAATTA
This sequence comes from Alnus glutinosa, assembly GCF_958979055.1. Lineage (NCBI taxonomy): Eukaryota > Viridiplantae > Streptophyta > Magnoliopsida > Fagales > Betulaceae > Alnus > Alnus glutinosa. Next base: position 23,043,232 of record NC_084896.1, read on the forward strand.
TATAGATCAATTTTAATTCGAAGTATAACGTATTTAATTAAATGTGTCAGACCCTTCAATCTTAACCTGCTAATTTTATATTAGTTTAGTGAATTATATCAAAAATTATATGGCGTATCGAATTTGGGCCGAGACGCACAAAAGTAACAAAACTATATATGTAAATCATAACATAGCCTATTTAATTAAACGGATCAGACCTCTCAATCTTAACTCGTTAATTTCATATATAGTTCGTACCAAATTTGCAAGTCATGTAAAAAATAATCAGTCCTAAATTTGATAGTTGTTGATAAGTACATAAAATAATGCTAGATTTATAACTGATCTATACTTCTTTTACAATTAGCTAACACACTTCAGCAAGTTATAAATGAGTTGTAATAGATCTAACAGTTTTCAAATTATGTAAATGCGAACGTGGAACTTTTGGCAGATAGAAAAGCTAAAATAATTTTAGCATTTAGTAGGATTAATGACTAATTAAGGAATTAACGGGCGTCTCATGTATACTGAGCCCCTCCAATCTCCATATTGTTTGATGCAACAATCTGTGCAAAACCCATCTTTGCGAACGAATCCGTTTACCAAAACAGAAAGTAATCAGCACAAAAGAAAGAATATTGCAGGTGAATCACTTGAGTAAATTCTTAAACCGATCGAAAATGACAAATTTCCTTCAACTCAATCTATAAAAATGTCACATGTTCATTTTTCATGTGAGAATCACTCTCACATATTTTTTAAATAGCAAGGAGAAAGTTAAAATAGGCACATACTTTTTTAATAAAATTTCTTACATGTAAAATAGGCACATGACATTTTTATAGATAGTTTGAAAGAAATTTTATCCTAGAGAATCAATTATGGGATGGCTCCCATTAGCAGTGGCATCAAATGAGCAATGAAAGATCTGGCTTTGGTGCTGTAAACAAAAACTACAGCACGTGCGTAATTTTTTCAACGGTCAATATTTAATTTCATTCTCTTCCTCTTTTTCATAAAAAACTTAAAATTAAATCTGAATCGTTAAAAAAACTGCATGTGCTGTAATTTTTTTTACATCATCTAAGCTAAATCTGACAAAGCAAGTGGTACTGTCAAATGCTAAGCAAAATAGACATTGAAGCACTTGATTTTCAGGGAAGAGTCAAAAGCAGAGTGAAAGTAAACAAAGCACAAACCATGAAGCAAAACTTGGAAAGCCACTTTGTTGGTTTAATTGGGGTTGCTGCTCTAGTCAACTAAGAATGGATAGAATTATAAAAGAACATCTGGTCAACATGAAGACCAAGTAGCTAAATAAGTTTGAGAAACTAAACAGACCCAAAATTTCTTTTATAAATACCCAATCACAAGGATCAAGCTTGATGAGATACATGTATATCTGATGTGTGATGATACAGGGGTTGCCTGGCATCCATACCTATAATTTTAGCTCTTATTCATCTCCTCTATATGATACAAGATAATGAGAATGAATTCTTCTAGATCTTCATGCACAACGCCATCGTTGTATCATCAAAAGCACAAAAGTAATTTCCAACATCCTTGATTTTGACAGCTCCTCTTATTAAGGATGTCTTTATTGTTGTGCGGTGTGACATTTTTTAACATTTCCTAATCCTAGAAAGGACAAATCAAGTTGAAGGCTGTGTACCCGTCCATGCACGGTGATCACCATCAAATTCATTCACCTTCTGGTGGCGGCCTTCTTGTAAGTAAGTTATCCCAGTCCATATCCCACGAATAAGTAAGATGCTTACAAACACTACACTTCCAAGAGTGCAAATAACCTGGATTTCACACACGGCGAAAATGAATAACAAATTATATTTTTTTTTAAAAAAAGTCCAGGGACCAAATCAATCTCAAACAACAAAAAGTACCACAGATTACTTCAAAGAAAAATACCAAAAACAGGAAATGCAGCATTCACCCACAAACCAAGCTCTGGATATCATGTTTCTTATCTTATTAACGGTATGCATAACTGCAGCTCAAGCCACATCAGGAATATGACAATATTTGCATAACTTAGATGCAGCACAATCTTAGAGACCATAGGGCGCCACTGAGCTTTCCACAAAAGCCATATACTTGCATTAACCCCATTGCTGCCTCCGTTATCATGTGGAATGCATCACAAGAACAAATTCATTATTCTTTAAGCTTATCCTACAGTTGACTATTACCCACATCATATGCATAGACGAGGATATAAAATTAAACAGTTGCTTACTTCCTACATTGGACTTGAGAGCCCAGACATTCATGGATGCATAATCAAATTTAGATGATTGGAAATGACAAAAAGTACCGGGAACAATAAATAAATTAAATAAAAAAAATTTCCCCTGCATAGCCAAGAATCTCCCAACCTTATACAACAGGCAAGATACATACTACTAAGACTTTACATGAGCTCTCAGACCATTGTTTATTAGAGATTATTCTATCCATTGTGGATGATCCTCCCTTGTCTGCAGTGTCTGCAGTGAAGGCTGTTTCTCACTCCTATTTGGGCTGTAGCTCCTCAGACATTCCCGCTGGTGTCGAAAGGTGAAGAGGTCAAGGATCCCTCCTTGGAGTTTACGGATGCTTGTTAAGCTTGGGCGTCCAAAGAACAAAGCTATGAGGGAGTTATGGAATCTAAATAGCTCCATTAATTATGGTAATGCAAGCGTGTCTTCTCGGCGAAGGAAAAGCAAGGCTCACGCACTGTAACGTGTATGCTCCTTGTGTTTTCTAGGTTTGAGGGTCCTACGGTTGAGGGTTTTTTTGGGCTTTCTCTAGCGGGCAGTTTCGTGTTTTCTTCGGGTTTGAGGGTCTTAGGGATGAAGGTTTATTTGGGTTTGTTTGGATTTTTTCTTGTGGGCTGTTTTTTGTGGGCAGTTTTCGTATGTTCCTGTGTATACTCCCTGTACATGTAGGGGTGCCTTACGTTTCTTATAAAATTTATTACTTATAAAAAAATAATTAGAAATAAAATCTTCATGAATAATTATAAAAATGCCTTTTAGTGATAGAAATAACAATCCCTAAGTAAGATAGGCCAAATAAACATGAAGAAGGGGCGGACCTACCTTAGCAGTTGGGGGGGTCTTTGGCAATCCCAATTTTTGTTAAAAAAAAATCCTCATAAAAGTATTATTTTCTAGACCTTGGCCCCTCAATGATGACTTTTTCACCCCCTAGATGGCTAGATGATTTAGCTTTCTACTCTACTACTATTTATATCTACGTATTTATTTATTTACGTAGGTTCAGACTTCCATGCAAAAATTCTTGGTTCTGCTGATGAACAACATTGACACCACCGATAGCAATGCCAGAAAATTCTTGATGCATTTGAACAAATATGATATTTGGAGGCATATGTGACAACTCTGCATTTTATACCGAAGATGTAGATCATGCTTATGGCCACATCGTAACATGGTGCTGTCACAGAAAATAATACACTTGAAAAACTTCAAAAACAAAAAAACAAAAAACAAAACAAAAAAAAAAAACAAAAAAACAAGTAAAATACGAATGGAATTTATGGTGCATTGTCACCATATAGCCCTAGGAACAAGATAAGGAGACCAAAATTTAGTCATAACCCCATGTCCGCAGAAATGTGGACTAGATTAATCTAGAACCTAATACACATGCACGTGAGTGAATGTATCAAAGACATGAACAATTTGGGTCATTGAACAAAATTTGGCAGTGACCACTTTTTTTTTCCTGTACTGTAAACTCTCTCCCTGACCCACGAGGAGCAGAAACTGAAAATTAAAATCAATACCCCTGCTTAGTATGTGGGCAACCTTCCAGCAACCTCTCTCTTGTTCTAAGAAGCTAGCTACTACAATGTTGTTGATATGAAAAATTTATTCCACCCACCAACCATAACCATAACTCAAATTTGACTCATGAGTAATGCTATTTAATAGACTGTTATACGGTTGTCATACAACTGAGATGCGTAATAGTGAAAATCAACCCTTGGTTTTTCTGTTTTTTACTAGTGCTACTAATTCAATGGCTGATTTTCACTGCCATATCATCAAATTGTATGATAGTCTAATAAATAGCACTACTCTAGACTCATACTCCTACTACAAAAGTTGCACCTTCCATCTAGATTTGGCATACCTCAGCAACATCTGACTCTAAGTCATTCCTCCACAGTCCCGATTTGCATTTAAACTCTCTCTTTATCTATCAATCCAACCTATAAAACTGATACATTAGTGTTTGCAAAGCTTGTACAACTTTGTCCTGAAGCCAACACTAACCCCTCTCCAAACACAAACACACACACACACACACACACACACACACACACACACATATGTAGTTGTTTACTTTTCTTACTTCAATTCCTTTTTAGAATTGGCAATTACTACTTAAGTTAGAATCAGTAAAATTTTCACAAGTAGCTTGAAACCAAGTAGAACCATTGCCTAATGTAGACTACAGAAGCACTTGTAATAAGAACAAATCACAAGCACCAAATGCCAATTACATAATTTCCACTTCTGAACTAAAAACAACAAAACGAAGCAATACATTCATATATATACAGAGATATCATTACCTCAAGAAATGCCTTCAAGACCCACAGAAATGCCAGAACTAAGACTCCATTGACAGAAAACCCGACCTGCGTAAACAAAAAAGCACATCGCTACTTTAGATTTCTATTTGTCTGTCTTTTAGAGCAGAATCGGAGCTAAAGGGGCCAAGCGAGAGAGTTTTACCAGTTTGGTAGAAATAGCAATGGGCAAAACTGATCGTACGGCCCTGCGGGCTCGCCTGGAGATCTTCTTGAAGACGTTCTGAACAAACCGAACAAGCAGATCGAAACTCCTATCTTCGTCCTCGTCCTCGTCTTCCTCTTCATCCTCGTCATCGTCGAACTCGGACACGATCGAACGGCTCCAATTGCGAGGATCATCTCCAAGACCTTCACTGCCCTAAAACCCAAAAATTTAGATAATTAGTTACAAATTAAGAAGAAAAGAAAGAAAGGAATGGATTCAGAGAGGGAGGGAAAGGAAAGGAACCGGCGGGAAATTGGAGTTCCGTCTAGAAGCGTGAAGACGAGGGAGGGTTTCCAAGGAGCGGAATTGACAGAGGGAGGATTTGAAAGAGAAATTGGTTGGAAGGTTTCGCCGTTGGTATCGAGGGAAAGAGGAGAGCGAGGGGGCCGAGAGAGTCACCGACAATGACATGACGGTGACGGACCTGTGCACTCACTGGGTCAGTGAGAGGTTGGTGGCTCTGGTTAGTTTGTGACGCCGAAGAAAGGGCATGTCGTTTAGTTCTGGGTGTCCCAGATACGACATGACCTTTCTCCCACAACATACACTCGCAAAGTCAAAAACCACATGTCACGCGCCCATTTCAGCCGGGCATTTCCGACCAAAAGAACATATTGTATTACGGTGGAACAAATGATCTATTAGTCTATGTGGTTGATTTAAATTATAAATTATTTATTTTAGTATTAAAATGAATTCAGAGATCCTTATAATTAGCTTAATTTACAAATCATTCCCTAGAGTTAAATTTCGTTAAAAAATTTGACAGATTCTGTTAAACGCCACTTCAGCACCAATAAAATGACGACACATGTTAATCTTAATATAAAGATATAAATCTATTAAAAATATAAATAAATAAAACTTATTTTTTTATTGTCGCTGATGAGGCTATGGTGTGGTCTTTTACAGAATCAGTCAAAAATTTTAACGGAATTTGACTTTAGGGAGTGATTTATAAATTAAGCCAATCGCATGAATCTCTGAATTCATTTTGATATCAGAGGGAGTGATTTGTAATTTAGGCCACCCATAGAGATCAATAGTGCAATTTTCTCTATTATGTAACGATGAATCAGACGACTACTATTTTATTTTTATTTTTCTACTTTTAAAACAAAAATATTATATAAAAAAAAATCCAAAATACAAAACACCGCTTGGAACACAATTAACACGTCTCAAAATATAAAAATAGTTTTTACCACGTCATGATATCTTTCAAATATAAATAAAAACACATTAACAAAACTTGCATGGAACAAGATTGGAGGGTTTGAAAACATATCTACTAAAATTTCTATAGGGGCTCATATTAAAGGTCACACGGGTTACCGATGGAGATTTTTTGAAAGAATCCGGTCAATGTTGTGTTACGGGTCTCCATCTTACGACAGAAGGAGTCTTGCAGTAGTATTTTCTTAGGATTTAAATTAGAATAACTTAAAGGTAATAAGTTATCTTTATTGATAACATTGAGATTAAGTTTAGGATTTAAATGTTAGTCATAATATGTAATATAATTTTTGTATAACTCTAACTATTTTTTTTTTCCTTAAAATCAACCATAAGTTCATTAATAAAATAAAAAATAAAAGGCAAAAATTATTAATATTCAATTCTTAAATTGATTTTGAAAGTAACAAATTTTTTCGGACTACCCTTAATCTATCTGGTACGTGCTTGAGATATTAAGCCGTAAAATATTGCTGCATTCAAGTAACAAGAATATATAGCCTAGGGCTGGGAAGTAGGGTGTACAAGGGTTTGTAGTTTGCAGAAATTCTAGTGCTCTAAAACACACAAAATAAATTATAATTATCTAAGACACTTCTAATTCGAACAACAAAAGGAATATAAGCATAAGCATTCAAGTAACTCTCGTAAATTTCAATCCAAATTAAAAAAAAAAAAAATCAAATTACTTTATACTTTTCTATTATGCACTCCATATATATATATATATCATTTAAATATTTTTTATTTACTTTTTATTTATTTTTTTTTCTTTTTATAATTACTTTATTATTTCTTTTCTAACTATCATATTTTTCAAACCGTTACTTTTCAAACATTTTTTTTTTTCAATGGTCACCTTTCTAATAGTCATATTTTTCATCGATCGTATTTTCCGACGGCTATATTCTCCAACGATCATATACTTTCAATATAGATAGAATTATTTTCTCTCTAATTTTCATCCATCTCAATCCAAATTTTTCTTTCACCATTATTTGTTGTCATTCTATAGATCATATTATTGAATTCAACGACCTGCTAAATGACTCCTCATTGATGAGGAGTTGAAAATAATTTTAACTTTTGCTATGAAAAAAGAATGATTGAATTGTGTAAGAGGATCAAGATCTTGTTATGGTTCTGATCGACGCTGCAACACTATATGGAGTAATTCTTTGCAAGACCAAAAAAACCTCTTTCGTGCCTATTTTGTTGAACCACCTGTATATCTTTCCAATGTATTTCGGAGGAGGGTTCGTATGTGTCGTGAACTTTTTCTTAGCAATTACTTTGCAGTAGAAGATCATAAACCATATTTTGTCCAATTTCCAAGGAATAAATGTTGTTGGAAGGCTTAGGCATTCTTTCCTACATAAGATAGTTGCAGCACTTAAGAAGCTTGCTTATGGAGTAACAACAGATTTTATGGATGAATATCAATTGATCGGAGAAAGCACCGTAATGGAGAGTTTTAAACTATTTGCTAAAGCGTTAGTTTCGATTTTTTCGCACCAATACTTGAGGTCACCAAACTAGGAAGACGTTGCAAGATTGCTAGCAATTGGCGAAAGCCATGAATTTTTCAGAGATGTTGGGGAGCATCAATTGCATACATTGAAAGTTGAAGAATTGTTCAAATGCTTGGAGAGGTATATAATCTGGTCTATGGACAAAAAATGCTTTTTCGAAGTCATGGCGTCCTACGATATATGGATATGGCATGCGTTTTTTGAGTTACCAGGGTCTCACAATGACATTAATGTGTAAGAACGGTCTTATGTATTTACCAATCTGGTTGAAGGTCGTACTCCTCTGGTCAACTAACTCAATCAATGGTCATGACTATACAATGGGATATTATCTCGTCGAAGGATATATATCCTTCGTGAGCAATATTTGTAAAAACAATTCATGCTCCACAATGAAATAAGAGAACATTTAATTGGAGCTCAATAGTTGACAAGGAATGGCACAGTGCGGGCATTTTTTAGTGCTTCAAGCACGATTTGCAATCCTCCTCAAACATGCACGTTTTTACCACCCTGAAACGCTTAAAAAAATTATGATATCATGCACAGTATTGCATTACCCAATCAAGCAAGATTTACAGCTTTTAAATTTGAACTTGAAATATTTTTTCCCATTCAGAAGAAGAATTTGCATCTTTGTAAAGACAAATTTTCCACCATTGAGAGCAGCAACTAACTCAAACAATAGGATTTGAATAAACATTAGTCTTAAATCACTGCACTTATTCAAATGATCAGAATCATGCATCAAAATCTTTTCATCCCACTGCGTAAGGCTCCCATACATGCTCTAGAGGAGAGCATAAGTGCAGACTGTGCAGTGCTCTTCCGGCTCTAGCTCTAGCAAAAGGCTTGCTACTTGACTAGCTAATTCAATGTCACGCAAAATTCCTACAGGCACCAAGAAAAGTCTTCCACACCATTGCATCGGGATCAAAAGGCATAATTGCCTCAATTAAAGCTTTTGCCTCATCTAAGTTAATTTACTTGGAAAGAAAGTGCAAAAGTGAGAGAACGTTGCTTGGTGGGGGCTCATTAAAGTATTAATTAAATGAATAAATTCATATATATATATATATATATATATATATATATATATATATATATATATATATATATATATATATATATATAATTTAAAATTTTTGGATAACTAGTAATTTAACATGGCTATAAATTAAATTGAAAATAGCTCATATTATTCCCAATTCCTAAAGCATTTAGCATGTAAAACATTTATTGTTTATTCAAATAATTTGCAGAGGATCACAATGTTACATCATGTCATGTTATTTTATCTTATAAAGTTGTTAAACTGGGTAAAACACTTTATGAATGGGCAGAGTAGTAGAAAATGTAGCCCAAAAAGGCTCTTTCAATAGTGGCATCCAAAATACCTATTCGAACTCAATTCATTATATAAGGATAGGAACGTAAAACAAAGGAAAGAGGTCTTGGGAATTAAATTAAATTGAAAAAAGTAATCCTTAGGTGTTTAATTAAATCACAGTTTAACTTTTTAAAATCGGGTTATTTTAATTGACTAACCGACTAGAACCCCTATCAACTAATTTCTACAGTCATATCCATATATATCACAATCGTCAGGCCCAATAGAAAGCAGAGCTACAATGCTAACAGGTTAAAGGTCTTTCCCATCTCTCTTAATCATAATTTGACACTAAAACAATTTGGAGGCTCATATGTGAAACTTCTTTTGACAACTCCATTGTTGGCACCCAATTAATGTAAGCAAGGTATAATACTAACAAGTTAGAACCACTACCAACTAATTCTACAGCCATATCCATGTTATATCACAAAAGAAAGCAGAGCTGCAAATATTGCTTGTGCATAATACAATATGTCCTCTATTCTCTTTCTTTTTGATATGCCTTCTATTCCCTTTCAGAAAGGAAAGGCACTTTAGAAAACTTACAAAGCATTGTCGACTCCATTGAAGCTGCCATCAGCTACAATAGCCATGCGTGCACAAGAGATGTCAAACATGCAATAGCCGTGCGTGCCACTGGAATATCAAAAAAGCTCTCTTATTTGGAAGCAAAGATTCATAGTTATTCATCACTCCCAGGAACCCTGTCCAATTGAATGGCACAAGGAAGGATGGGCCAAGTTTGACACCATATCGAGCTTCTGTTACCCTGGTGGCTATCTGCAAAAACAGAAAATACGGCCTTCAATACATTGTACATGCAGAGAGGTGTTGCCAGTTGCCACAAAGCAGATAAAGCATAAGTTACATTTCGTTGCTTAAATCCCAATCTCACAGAACTTCTACAATTTTGTTGAACAGTCCAGGTTATATACCACTTTTACAATAAGCACACACAATGCCATTTGATTACCAAATAAACCAGTTTTATGATTAGGAATGACTACAGCCAATGGTTTCCAGATTATTTGCAGTAACCCCATATAAGTGCAAATATTCAAGAATAAGAGCACATGCTTCTTTTGATGAGACATTGCAACCCCACCATAACAAGGTTATTTTACCTTATTCTCCCTTCATTAGTCTGTATTATTAGAAGTTACACCCCATGAGACCCTTATTTACAATTTTTAGCATATTCAAACTTTCTTCCCAAACTGATGTAGTTACTATTATAGTCCCTAGACTTACACAGGTTTTCCAACATTCGGTCCTGAACTTTGAAGTATAATAGGCTCCAAACAAGTCTCAGTCCCAAATTTTCCAGCATGCTCAAAACAAGTAGGAGAGATACTTAACACATTCAGAGCAACTACAACTAAAATAACCTCATTCATTAGCAACAACCATAACGGTTTAAGGTTTTCACTACTAAAATAACCTTGAATCCTTCTTGTTTTTCTTTATTTTCACTACCCAGTATTAAAAAGCATATAATCTTGTCAGTTCAACCATACCCATTTGGTAAAAACTTCTTTTCTTTTCTTTTTAAGTGGGTAAAACTTCAATTTTAACAGAATCAAGCTCAATAATCAATTTGATAGCAGTAAAACAAGAAAATTATGACCAAAAAAAAAAAAAAATCACCACACCAAATGTACCTGTAAATTAGAACAAAACTGCACTTAAAAGTACCACTACTAAGAAACAAAACTTTCAATTCTTCCAAAAGTAAAGTCATAAACACTACCCACAATGACGATACCTGAGCTCCTCCCTATAAACGTCAAAACCAGCAGGAACTTTCAAAGCATTCAACTGTCCTCCTGTGACCCCTCATTCTATTGGTATGTCAAACGTGAGACTTATTTATATACATAAAAAAGACTTTTGGTTAAATTCCAGGGTTCAGTTGCAGCACCGGACCACTAGACATTGGATCCTCCTAGACGACAATGGGGCGTTAAGTTCAGCCGCGGCAGTCGAAGCCGCTGAACCCCTCTGGATGTTCTGAAAGGAGAAGCTACGGCAAGACCCGGCATCCGGTCATGATCTCCGCCCACCATAGGAGCGCTAAATGGATCCTCCTGGATGAGAAAAAGCCTTTCAACTCTATACCGGCCAAGTTTTTCCTTCTTCCTCTTCTTGCTTCTCCCCCAAAACGAAGCAAACCTAGCCTTCCATTGATCAAATCCCTGCGCTCCCTTCGCTCGTCCAAACTCCTCATCAAATTTCCGTTTCCACAACTCATCACGTGAAGACAAATACCTCAATTCGGAACACACGCATCCCACCATTGCGAGATCGACACCGTGAAGAGATTCCAAAATCTTAAGTTGAAGCTCCGCGGGGAGGCGCATAAAGCACGGTGGAGGGGCGAGACCAGTCTTTTCACAAAGATCAATCAAAAGTGGCAATACAAGCCCATCCTTCACCATCTTCCAAAACTCAAAAATCTCACTTTCTGGGTACCCATCTTCTTCGTTAATGCTATCAACCGAGTCACTATTATTAGCTAAACTGATCGCCGGCACAAACCTATTCTCATTCAAACACACCCGATGCAACCCCGACCCGCCGCCCTTAGCCAAAGACCCATAGATAATGACGAAGTGCCCTAAACTCTGAAACTTCAAAAAAACACTTTCAACCACATTACCAAAATTACAATAGCCATGTCCTAGAAGCTCAGGCAGAGTATACCAGAGCGAGACCGAGAACGCGTTCGAAGGCCACTCGTCCGCAAGGTGAAACCGGTCGACCCGCATGCCCGAGACGGAATCGAATCCAACGAAGCCGGACTCCAAAAAAACAGCATGAACGGCGATCACCAACAGCGAGTGGTCGCCACCATAGTCGCCCAGCTCCTTGCTCCGCTCCGAAAACTTCTTCCCCGTTGAAACCGACCCATCATCCACCCCCATCGTTTCAGCACAGGAAAATTCTCGGGTTCCTTCGTTCTCCGAATTCAAAACCACAGAACCATCCTGTTCCTGAAAACTCTTCGAATCGCTCATATCGGAGTCTGCAATCTCAGGCCTTTGTACGGACAAATCTCCACCTGGGTGTCTTGATTTGAAGGAATTTGATTTTTTTTTTTTAAAAAAAAGTTTGATACACTGAATTAGAGTTTTTAAACTTTGAAAATAATTGTAAAAATAATGAAAACCCAAAAGAATTAAGTGAAAACCCAAAAGAATTGACAATATTTCACACAAAGAGGCCAAAAATATTCGCTACGGTACCAAATTTGTTAATCTTATTCGAGTTTACTTGGAGCAAATCATTGACTTGTTTATTTTTTAAGAGTAAATTTTACACCCAGGAAAAAAATTGAAGGCCCAAGGAAAATATAAATTTTGAGTTAATCTTTTCTTAATAGCTAAGCTAAGTTTATTTAAACTTCTCCACCAATAATAGCCAAAGTAACTATTGAAAAAATACAATTCTCTATTTTAGCTATTATTATTTTTTATAAGTAATGTTTCTTATACACACTTTGTACATAAAATTCTACGATTGACACTTGTTTAAAAGGCATTAGGAGGGAAAATGATATTTAAAAAAAAAATTAAAACAAGTGTCACGTAGAATTTTGTGTACAAAGTGTGTGCAAGTAGCATTACTCTTTTTCTATACTCTCTCCAACAGATTTTCTATTCTACTCTTTATTTTTTTTAAATACTAGTTTTTGCGAAGAGAGTGAAAGAAAGATGGAGAGAGAGAGAGTGTGAAAGAAGGAACGGAAGAGAGAGAAAATAATAAAAAACTGTTTGTAATGTGAATAGTGAATAGGCTCTTTTGCCTATTTACTATTCACACTAGAATGAAAAATTCTGTTCTCCCTATTTTGCTAAAGACGAAAAATGATTCATAATAGTTAAATTTGATTATTATAAGCCAATTGCTTATTCTGTTGGAGATGGTCTTCAAGTAGTTGAGTTTTCTTAATAGCTAAATTTTTTATTGATGGTTAAGTAATGGTTCGTGAGCTTGTAGAACTTTTATAAACGGCCTGAATGTGAAATTTCATAAGTTTTTCATTCCCTTGTCTTCTAGCATTTAAAGAAAGATATTTGAGAATATTATTATTGAGAAAAGAAAGAAAGACTTGGAGAGATTCTGCAAACTATGGGGCCTGCATAAAAGTTCCTCTATGAGAGGAAATAAGGTCTTGGTCAATGGAGAATAAAGGAGTTAAGAAAAATGGTGAATACAAATTTATGGACTTTGCAATAAAATGTTATTATTTGTGATAGTGAGTCATGTTATTTGTAATATGTTTATCCACAGAAAGTGTAATACACTCCTAATAAAGAGGTTTTATTTTTGAGATTAAGACAAAATTATAATATTTTATGAATAAATAATAATTTCAAAAAAAAAATAATTAAGGAGACACGTAATTATTATGAAAATGAGTTAATCTCTCATCCTATTGTTTCCATTGATATCTGCAAGTGTTTTGCTCTCGTTAAGTTTTCATAACTATTGGCTTATATTACCATTTGATATTGACTATTTTACTACTTCAAGCTATGGGTACGAAGTTATATACGTAGTAAAGATAATGCAAAGGAAATGATGTTTTAATTTTATTACATACGTATAAAACTTCTATGTTTTATGTGATTTGTGAGCAGCTATGACATTTGATAAACTCCTTTTGTGAAAACCATGCTTGAGTAACAATTGTATAGTAAACACTAGTTAGATTTTAAAATGAAAGAGGAGCTTGTATCAGACACATTAAAGTCAAAATGTTTTTCCTTGCTGAGTTGTGAACTCACATATCTACGTGCAAAATTGTGGTTAATTTTACAGGTGTCGGTAAGGAAGCTGTTATCATCAACAAGTATGCGTGCCTATATTATTATTATCCAAGAGTTTGGTAGAAGACCTCAAGCTTTTGAAGAATTAACTTAAGCTAAGTCATGAGTAGTTGTTTTAATTATGCACGCATGGACAAAACCAAGATTTTTCCTTGAGGAAGAAGAGTATTTCTAAGTTCCTTATGGCACGTTTGGATGTAAGTTAAAAAATAAAAAATAAAAAATAAAAAAATAAAAAATCTACTTGCTACAATGTTCGGGTTTAATACAACCCGCATTTAACCCGAATTCAACCCCATTTTTAACCCGAATTACCCAAAATTTCAACGTCAAAACCCAAATTCCAAGGTGTCAGACGCATTTTGTTTTGTCCCACAATACTTTTTTGTTTTTTTCCAAGGCGTAAGAAGTGTTTTGTTGGATGGCAGGTGTCACATCGCGAAAATCAGATGCAGCGTTTTAGTTTTTTTTTGGATGGCAGGCATCACGCTGGTCCGGTCCTTGGCGGCGAGCATCTAGTCCCTATGATCGGATCCGGAGTCCTTGTATTTGGCGTCGATCTGGAGGAAGGTGTGGACGTACTTGGCAGCCGACTCGAAGTCCTCAGTCTCCAGGGCCTTCTTGACGCCATCAATGCAGCTAGAGCGGTTGACAATGGCGTCGATGAGGAGGAGTGGAGTTGACACCACAAGGTCAAGCTCGTGGACCTTGCGACTGACCTGGTCGGCCAGGTCGCAGGTGGACGACACGCTGGCCACCATGTGCTGGGAGTTCGCGGCCATGATGTCGAGGACCTTGGCAAACTTCTGGAGGTGGACAAGCTGCTTGTCGAGGTTGGAGCGCTACGAGAGGAGGTTGTCCAAGTCCAGGTTTGGGTCATGGCCTCGAAGTCTGTCAGGCTTCAAATGCGCTCCAGTGCCTCTGCTAACTCGAAATTCATCGACATCAAGGAGTTCGTTCCGCTGTCGTCGTCCGATTCCACCATGGCTCCGATTGATCCGTTCAGCGTTGACCCCATTTCCTTGAGATCTCAATCTCTCTCTCTCTCTCTCTTCTTAGGAGACAACCACAACTCTAGCTGTTCGGTCAAAGCCCATGAAGAAAATCCGTATAATAAGAAATGGTTGAAATGCCAAAAAAAAAAAAAAAAAAAAAAAAAAATCCGTGTTTGATAAAATCGCAGTTTTACTTTTTAAAATCGTGTTATTTTAACCAGCTAACCGACTAGAACCCCTATCAACTAATTTCTACAGCCATATCCATATATATCACGATCGTCAAGCCCAATAGAAAGCAGAGCTACAATGCAAACAGGTTAAAGGTCTTTCCCATCTCTCTTGATCATAATTTGATACTAAAACAATAGTCTCCCCAAGGTTGTAACTTTTGGAGGCTGACATGTGAAACTTCTTTTGACAACTCCATTGTTGGCACCCAATTAATGTAAGCAAGGTATAATACTAACAAGTTAGAACCCCTAGCAACTAACTTCTACAGCCATATCCATATTATATCACAAAAGAAAGCAGGGCTGCAAAGATTGCTTGTGGATAATACATTATGTCTTCTATTCTCTTTCTTTTTGATAAGTATGTCTTCTATTCCCTTTCAGAAAGGAAAGGCACTTTAGAAAACTTACAAAGCATTGTCGTCACCATTGAAGCTGCCATCAGCTACAATAGCCGTGCGTGCACAAGAGATGTCAAACATGTAATAGCCGTGTGTGCCACTGGAATATCAAAAAGAGCTCTGTTATTTGGAAGCAAAGATTCATAGTTATTCATCACTCCCAGGAACACCGTCCAATTGAATGGCACAAGAAAAGATGGGCCAAGTTTGACACCATATCGAGCTTCTGTTACCCTGGTGGCCATCTGCAAAAACAGAAAAAATACGGCCTTCAATATATCGTACATGGAGAGAGGTGTTGCCACAAAGCAGATAAAACATAAGTTACATTCCGTTGCTTAAAATCCAATCTCACAGAACTTCTACAATTTTGTTGAACGGTCCAGGTTATATAACACTTTTACAATAAGCAAACACAATGCCATTTGATTACCAAATAAACCCGTTTTAAGATTATGAATGACTACTGCCAATGGTTTCCAGATTATTTGCAGTAACCCCATATAAGTGCAAATATTCAAGAATAAGAGCACATGCTTCTTTTGATGAGAAATTGCAACCCCACCATAACAAGGTTATTTTACCTCTTCCTTCGTTAGTTCTGTATTATTAGAAGTTACACCTCATGAGACCCTTATTTACAATTTTTAGCATATTCAAACTTTCTTCCCAAACTGATGTAGTTACTATTATAGTCCCTAGACTTTCACAGGTTTTCCAACATTCGGTCCTGAACTTTGAAGTACAATAGGCTCCAAACAAGTCTCAGTCCCAAATTTTTCAGCATGCTCAAAACAAGTAGGAGAGATACTTACACATTCAGAGCAACTACAACTTGTAATACATAATCCCTAGACCCTACTTCTACACGCTGTGAATGGGTTTGACCTCAATATAGACATGGATGTCTCACTTCTAAGAGTATCCCTAGATAAAATAGCTTCCTTAAAAAATAGGAAGGGAGGATAACATTCCATTCCGACCCAAGACATATAATTCCTCAAAATGAACATATTGAAACATTCATAATGTCCCAAAAATATCTAAAAACATGCAAAACTTTCATTCTTCTTTAGTGTTTGGGCACCTCTTTTAGCAAGATACAACATAAAAGTAGTAGAAGAACTTTGCAATTTCGCACTACCATATCTTTCATCTCTCTGATTAGTCTTCAATATTGGATCTGCATTCAGAATGTTAGAATACAAATTATTGAGACCTCCATGATACGAGTAGTTATTCATCCAAGCAAACAGGAGTTACAGGATAAATGGAAAGTACCAGTTAAAACAACAATAATTCTAAATCAAAAGTCATACAGTAACATAAGATATGTATAGTAGAGTATGATGAGAAGGTACATATAGCATACCTCATAATCTCCCAAAATGGAAATGAAGCCAGCAAACAGAGGCACAATATCAGCTAGGTAACCATCAAATGTAGCATCAGGTTTTAAGAAGAGCTATTGTTCCAAAAGTTGTAACACATACGACTATCGCACTAACAAAACCGCAAGGGGTGCTCAGCTTGGTTGATTCGAACTGGAGGTCCATTTCTGATTTGGGCTGCACCACACAAGCCTTCAAAGAAAAAGAATTATAAACATCAAGTCCACATGACAACTGTGACAGCTTACAAGAAATAAAAAGCTAACAAAGAAGAATACTTCCGATATCTAAGACATAATATTTTTTCCCCATTAATAAGAAGCTACTGGGCTAATATACACAGTCCATGGAAAGACTCAAAAAAAATCCCCTTCAATAAGGCATAGCCGGTTAATCTAGAAAGAAAGTCTCAAAGGAGACTTAGCCTCCAAAAGTGTAGGCTTTAGAATCCGACCACTAATTTGAATTTGAGACCTCATTGCTACCAAAACAATGGCCTTCGACCACTTCAGGACTCAAACCGACAGTCACATGGTTGCAATAAAGCACGCACACCTTTACTATATGATTTTAAAAATTTTGAGCCCAAAAATTACTGTCATGTCTGTGATGAAAACAATTTAAACTGAGCATGGCCTTCTGCTGTATTATTCACAATTATCAGGCAGTCACGCCACTATTCCAGAACAGAGTTTAAGAATCTATTTATACAGCTACAAAGAATGGCCAGAAACAGAGAAGATATAAGCGATTCAATAAATTCATGGGTAGAAATTCTTGACAAAACATGTGGGCACATAAATCAAACATCCAAAATGCAATGTTAAAAAAATCTAATGCAATGTATAATTTTGATAGCATACATACCTGTTTATAATGTCATTTGCTTTTTCTTCGATGAACCATAAAACTACCTCCCTCCCCGCCGCTTCAGATAGCTTCTTCTTCAGTAGGGAATTACCTCGTTAATGGGTCTCCTCAAATTTCCAATAAAAATTACCAAAACCTTGAACAAAGCACACGCTGAGCTCTCAATAAGTGAGTGCAATGGCCTCATTCATTAGCAACAGCCATAACGGTTTAAGGTTTTCACTACTAAAATAACCTCGAATCCTTCTTGTTTTTCTTTATTTTCACTACCCAGTATTAAAAAGCATATAATCTTGTCAGTTCAACCAAACCCATTTGGTAAAAACCTTTTTTTTAAGTGGGTAAAACTTCTATTTTAACAGAATCAAGCTCAATAATCAATTTGATAGCAGAAAAACAAGAAAATTATGACCAAAAAAAAAAAATCACTACACCAAATGTACCTGTAAACTAGAACAAAACTGCACTTAAAAATACCACTACTAAGAAACACAACTTCAATTCTTCCAAAAGTCATTAACGCTACCCACAATAACGAAACCTGAGCTCCTCCCTGTAAACGTCAAAACCAGCAGAAACTTTCAAAGCATACTGTCCTCCTGTGACCCCTCATTCTATTGGTATGTCGAACGTGAGACTTATTTATATACATAAAAAAGACTTTTGGCTAAATCCCAGGATTCAGTTGCAGCACCGGACCACTAGACATTGGATCCTCCTAGACGGCAATAGGGCGTTAAGTACAGCCGTGGTGGTCGAAGCCGCTGAACCCCTCTAGATGTTCCGAATGGAGAAGCTACGCCAAGACCCGGCATTCGGTCATGATCTCCGCCCACCATAGGAGCGCCAAATGGATTCTCATGGAAGAAAACAGGCCTCGGACGAAACACTATCTGCCGGCCAAGTTTAATCATCCTCTTCTTCCTGCTCTCCCAAGACAAAGCAAACCTAGCCTTCCATTGAACAAATCCCTCCGCTCCCGCCGCTCGTCCAAATTCCTCATCAAATTTCCGTTTCCACAACCCATTATTTGAAGACAAATAATTCAATTCGGAACACACACATCCCACCCTCGCGAGATCGACACCCTGAAGAGATTCCAAAATCTTAAGTTTAAGATCCGCGGGAAGGCGCATAAAGCACGGTGGAGGGCAGAGACCAGTCTTTTCACAAAGATCAATCAAAAGTGGCAATACGAGCCCATCCTTCACGATCTTCCAAAACTCAAAAATCTCACTTTCCGGGTACCCATTTTCTTCGCTAATGCTATCAACCGAGTCACTATTAGCTAAACTGATCGCCGGCACAAACCGATTCTTATTCAAACGCACTCGATACAACCCCGACCCGCCCTTAGCCAAAGACCCATGGATCACGACGAAGTGCCCTAAACTCTGAAACTTCAAAACAACATTTTCAACCACATTACCAAAATTACTATAGCCATGTCCTAGAAGCTCAGGCAGAGTATACCAGAGCGACACCGTGAAAGCCTTCGAAGGCCACTCATCCGCAAGGTGGAACCGGTCGACCCGCATGCCCGAGACCGAATCGAATCCGACGAAACCGGACTCCAAAAAAACCGCGTGAACCGCAATCACCAACAGCGCGAGGTCACCACCATAGTCGCCTAGCTCCTTGCTCAGCACCCTCCTCAGAAAACAACGCTCCGAAAACTTCTTCCCCATTGAAACCGACCCATCATCCACCCCCATCGTTTCAGCACCGGAAAATTCTAGGGTTCCTTCGTTTTCCGAATTCAAAACAACTACAGACTCGTCCTGTTCCTGAAAACTCTTCGAATCGCTCATATCGGAGTCTGCAATCTCAGGCCCTTGTACGGACAAATCTCCAATTGGGGTGTATTGATGTGAATGAATTTGTTCTAGGGTTTTAGATTCTCGAGGAATTTCAGATGGGTTTTCTAGATTTGGGAAATTTGGAGCCAAGGTTTGAGGAGGTTGTTGTACGGAATTGGAATTGGAATTGGGCGTTAGGATTTGCGAAGAGGAGGAGAAGCCAGTGGGGTTGAGGGTGAAGAAGATAAGGTCACCGGAGGTGATACCGAGGGACTGGAGGGACGCTTCGGGTGAGGACGCGTGGAGCTCGTCCTTGCGATTGAGGGAGAGATGGATAGAAGAGGAAGAGGAAGACGAGATTGATTGAGATAGGGTTTGCTTGAGTTGTTGGAGAGTAGAGGGAGTGGGTATTTCGATTTTCAGGGTCTGTTTGGATTCGAGGGATCTTATTCTCAGTTTCATGGTTGCCATGGGAAACAAGCAAAAGAGGAATTCGATTGGAAAACTGAAGGTCTGAAACCTATAAACGACGGGGTAGGAGACTGAGCGTGGGTTTTTAATGTTTTATGCGATCCGGATAAAAAATAAAATAAAACCGAATACATCCCTTAGTTCTCGCCACGTGTATTAAATCCAGTGAATCTGCCACGTCAGCATAAAACACTTTTTTGTAAAAAAAAAAAAAAAAAAACTTGATATTGATTTTTTTTTTGTAAAGTTCTTTGACTTAAAAAATTCAGTTAATAGATAATATCTGCAACTCTTAAATAATTTATCCAGAATAGAGATGGATTTAATCTTAAATTTCGTTCACGAATGCAAGGAGATTTCTAATCACCTCTATCTTTAGCCAATTAGTTTTATTATTATTATAATTATAATTATTATTATTATTATTATTCAATTACTTCTAAACTATTTAAATGATTAAATTTAATATTTATTAATCAACGTTTATAAAGTGTTAAGACTCGCAACATATTTTTATGAAAGGTATGGGTATCAAAATGCTATTTTATAGATAAAATATCCATGTGTGATGACAAAATGTTTTGACGTTCTCATGAGCGATTACTTATCTCAAATGCTCAAATCCCGCTACAAACATCTGGAAAGGTCAAACTTCCAGTTTTGCAAGTCCACACTTTAGTATTAGCCACTCATCTAAGCACAAACCACAAACACATCTTAAAAACCCTAAACACAAGAAATCCTAATATGAGTTTCTAGACCGGGTGATCGATCACTGTCGGGCAGTGATCGACCATAGGTTGTTCCATAACCCATTTTGGGTCATTCTATGTCCCAATACTCAACCAAAATTCACCGGCACTAAAGGGTCCTAATTAAGAGCATTCTTAGTTGGGGTATACATGTGGATATTCATGCGGTTATTTGCGATATCTGCACCCGCATCTACAAAATGCGGATATCACTTTTAGATATCTGTATCTGCGTAAGTTTTTTGCTATCCGCATCCGCAAGGTTTTTAAGTGCGTTTATTATCTACTATTCGCAAATAGATAATGAGCCTATTTTAAACACTTCTAAAAATAATTTTCACTGGTTTTTTAGTCTTTTTGGCTTGTTTTGAAAATATAATGCAACACCAAAAATATCTAAAACCGAGAAAAAAAAGAAAAGAAAAGAAAAGAGAATGATAGATACAACCTCAAAATATTTATGGTAATTAATGCTCATTAGCATGAAACCATTCTCCTTGCTAGTGCTCGAAGATAGGTTGATTTTCTTACTTTTTTTAGTTTTTGAATTCATTTTTAGGAAAAATTTTACATAATTATCTTAAACTTTCATCACTTTTGTAATTATTTTTTCAAAGTTAAAAAACTAAAAAACTCAAAAGGATTAAGTAAAATTTTTCCTTATTTTTATTTGCATTAACTTTGACAATATTTCACACAAAGAAGCAAAAAGTACCAAAGTTGTTCATCTTATTCGAGTTTACTTAGAGCAAATCATTGACTTGTTTATTTTTGAAGAGTAAATGTTACACCCAGGGAAAAAAATTGAAGGCCCAAGGAAAATATAAATTTTGATTTAAGTTTTCTGACTAGCTGAGTTTTCTTAATAGCTAAGCTAAGTTTCCTTATTAGCTAAGCTAAGTTTCCTTATTAGTTGATCAGTTTTCTTGATAGCTAAATTTCTTGATGGTTAAGTTATGGTTCACGAGAATGTAGAACTTTTATAAATGGCCTAAATGTTAAATTTCATGATTAAGATCCTTTATAATTATTTGTTTGAATTTAAAAAAAATCAGGCAAGTGATTATGAGAGATTATTTGAGGGACTCATTTGACCGGATAAGTAGATGAGCAATCTAATTTTTATTTGGTCAGGTGGGTCTTATAAGTGGTCTCTCACAATCACTTGTTCAAATTCTCTTAAATTTAGACAAATAATTATAAAGAAATATTAGTATTGAGAAAAGGAAGAAAGACTTGGAGAGATTCTGAAAATTAGGAGAGGAAATAAGGTCTTGGTCAAAGGAGAATAAAGTTAAGGAGTTAAGAAAAATGGTGAGTACAAACTTATTGACTTTACGCTAAAATGTTATTATTTGTGATAATGAGTACTCATGTTATTTGCGTAGAAAATAAAAATGTGGAACCATATAAGTTGAAGAAAGTAAAAAATAAAAATTGTATAGAAAATTATTGAACTTTTGGACAGTAAGGCGAATATTAATCTGTCTCTTAAACAAATATTGCTTCTCACTTAAATAATAAATTTTGCAAAAGGGAATAAAACAATTCTGTCCTTATAATACAATACTGCCTGTATGTAATGTGCAGATTGCAAATTCTGAACACTACTTTGAATAAGAAATTTTGTAACAACAGAAAAGAAAAAGAGAAGGAAAAAGATTGACAAAATATGCTAGAAAAACATAGTTTTATATAAATTACAAAAACAGTTTATTACAGTTTCTAATTGTTGAAAAAACAGTTTTTTGACTGTTAAAAAATATAGTTTATAACGGTTGAGAAAACAGTTAAGTATTCAAAAATATTACTATTAGAAAAGCATTTGTATACATCAGAAAAATGTACAAATAAACAATAAGCTCGTGTGCGACAATAGCGACTAAAAGACACACGTGCGTGCGACGACCAGTGCTTTGCATTGGGTGACACAACTATCACATATGTACTCAAAATCCTATTTAATATAAGAGCAAGATAAATGCTTATAAAGTACATACAAAAACTCATAACTTTTCGATATGGGAGAAAGAATAATTGAAAAAATAGAGAAAAAGTTGAAATATTCAAATTGGACGGAAATTTAAATTTTCATGAAATAATTTTGAACAATTTGCAATATGTTTTTCCATAAAAAGTGTAATACTTTCCGAATAAAGAGATTTTAATTTTGAGATTAAGACAAAATTATAATATTTTATGAATAAAGTAATAATTTTGGAAAAATTTAAGAAGACACGTAATTATTATGAAATGAGTTAATCTTTTATCCTATTGTTTCCATTGATATCTGCAAGTGTTTTACTCTCGTTAAGTTTTCATAACTACTGGTTTACTTTACCATTTGATATTAACTATTTTACTACTTCATATTATGGGGTATGAAGTTATATACCTAGTAAAGATAATGCAAGGGATATGATGTTTTGATTTTATTATATATGTATAAAACTTCTATGTTCCATGTGGTTTGCAGAGCAGCTATGGCATTTGATAAACTCATTTTGTGAAAACCATGCTTGAGTAACAATTGTTTAGTAAACACTAGTTAGATTTTCAAATGAAAGAGGGCTTTGCATCGCACACATTAAAGTCAAATGTTTTTACTAGCTGAGTCGTGGATTCACGCATCCACTTGCAAGATCGTGGTTAATTTTATAGGTGTCGGTAAGGAATTTGTTGTAGTATTATTGGTATGGTATCTATTATATTTTGATACAAATAAAACAAATATAATTTTGAACATTCTAAAAATATGCATTGCAAACTAAACAATTTTTTTTAATGAATATAAAATAAAACAAAATTCTTCATTAAAAACTTAAAGCAATCAACTAAATCATCAGATTCAACTAAAAGTATTTTGTTAAGAAGTTTAAAATACCCCCTTTTTTTTTTTTTCTTTTTCCTTTTTTGATAAGGAAAGAAGTTTCAAATACTAAAAGTAATTTGTTAAACTTCCTATCAGTTACCCTATATTGGTTCGGTAAGAAATTACATATATGTCCTTATGTCACATTTAATTTATTATAACGGTAACGGTTAAATAATTACTATAACGGTATTTATTTAATGGATTTAATATGATTTATTCCACATTATGTTACAAGATAAAAACGGATTTTATATTTATGTATTTCTGATTCAATTCCTTGATGGAAGGAAGAAAATTAGCTAACTAATGAATATGACGAGTCCCTAACCTACTTATATAAGAGTAATTCTAAACGTCATACCCATGTCCCTCTTGTGTCCCTCTAAAAATGATGTGGCTTTTAAAATCACCATGTGATCAAAATTCAATTTTGATCAATCACAAGCTCAATGGTGATTTTAAAACCCACCTCATTTTTAGAGGGACACAAGAGTCCTTATATAAATAGCTGTATGTATTCATTTATTTGCACACTCATATGCATAGATAATAAAAACACTTTGAAATCTTTGTTTTCAGAATTCTTGTTGTTGCAAAAAAAAATTTCCGTTTCGCTCGAACAAAAATATGGCCGGAAGTATTTATAAATGCTGTAAATCATTTATAAATCATGAAATTTTCCATCTGTAAATGCTGTAGCAGTAAAGCATGAAAACCTTCAGCACTGCCCCACAACTTGCACACTGTAAAGCCTATTTTGCCGTGAAGCCTACTGTACACTTGCACTGTAAATACTGTTTTGCTGTTTTTTTTCTTCCTTCTCCTCTGCATCTCAACAGATGATACCCACCATGAACTCCGGCCGATAGCTTCTCATTTCCAGCACCGGCGAAAACCCGCATAAGGCTGAGCAGGTCTTTGCCGTATACAGTAGGCGCCGGCCCGTCGTGGCCGGCGTCGGTCCGTGTGGGAGAGGCCGCGTCACCGGAACTGGCGGCCCGCTAGTTTCTGGGTAAACGGCGATCCCTCTGGGTCGCCGTTGCAGCTGAGCGCCATTCGGTGGCGGTGGGGATGAGTTTTGGGCGGGCGGCGTTCATGGTGAAGAAAAAAAAAAAAACTGAGGAAGGAGGAGACTGCTCAGAGAACGAAATTTTTTTCGGGTCAAAATATTTTGTTTTCCGGGTTAATGGGTTCATGATCCGGGTAGGTTTCAAAGGCTTTTGGGCTTAGGTTTATTTCCGCATCAAGGGTAAAAATAAAAAACCCATACAGATTTTGAGTCATTAAGTGGGCTGACCCGAATGGGCCAACCCAATAAGGAAATCTGACCCAGCCCACTTCAAGTTTTTTTTTTTAATAAATTGGGTCATTAAGTGGGCTGACCCAAAAAATCAAGAGACATATTTAGATTTTACTGATCCAGCAGCCCAATACAGTAACCCATCAAGTATTAAAAACAGAAAGGGCTCATGTGGGGTATAGAAGTAGGGGTAGGCGTCGGTTCGGTAGACGATTAAGTCGGTTAAGTCAACTTTGTTGGTAAAGTCGGTAGACGGTCGATGTCAGTTCGGTAGGCGGTAGTAGGATAATTTGCCCACCCCTATTTATAAGGCTCAATGGCCACTTACTTAACCATTAGGCCATGCATTTTTTATTATGTCATCATATTGCAATTTTATTTCTATTATGATATACATTGTTCTGTATTATAATTATTATTTCTTTAATACATGAATTGAGGAATATATTTAATTATTTAATTTATATTGTTTAAATATAAATTGTTTGATGCCTATACTTAAGAATAATTAACAATGCCATATATGCTGGTGTGTTTACAGTAATATCCAATAATGCAATGTCTAGAAAAGTTCTGGTTAGGAAAGTCTTGTGATTTAAGTGTGTCCTTGTAACTCCTATCACTTTCCTAAGAAATCACCTGATTAAACTTTGAAGAATGCTGTTTACACCATTTAGTATTAGTTTGTTTTATTCTTAGGGCAATTTGTGGGCATCTATACAGTTATTAGATGTTAATGAAGTCGTAATTATCATAATAATTTTGGGAAAGCCACAACATCCCAATTTTTGAATGATAATTGTATCAGGATTACACACGTAATTATCATAATAATTTTGGGATGACCATAATATCCCAATTTTAGAATGATAATTGCATCAGGATTATACGCATGAACTTTATAAAGAATTTTATTAAATGTTCATGAATTGCATCGTAATTATTATAATAATTTGGGAGAGCCACAATATTCTGGTTTTATAATAATAATTGCATAAAGAGAATACACTTGAACTTCATATAGAAAAATTAACTTCGTGTTATAATTAATTCATAAATTTAATTACTTATCTCCACATTGACGTTTTTATTTTTATGACTTAATTATAATAGGATAGCAAATTTAGTATTAACAGTAAAATTTATTTTAAGCCCACAGATACGGAGAATTTTATTTATTAATATTTAAATTTCTTAGTCTTATTAATAAAAAGTAAATTTCATGCGTGATGTAACATTTGCCCACAGGTAGGTTGAAATTTACAATGCTAATTTAAAATAAAATTACTTCATAGCATTAAAGTATTTTTTATTTTATTGGTCATTGCAGCTATTCATATTACTCTGCTTTTGGTAGTTTTATGTTCCAATACTTGATGGTAATAATTTTTCTGACTGGAAAAAGAAAAATATGCTTTTTCACTTGGGGTGTTAAAAATTTGGCGCTCTGTGCGGACAAACCACCTACTCCCACGAAATTAAGTACGCCACATGAGATTATTAGACATGAACAGTGTGAGTGATTTAATCACCTAAGGTAGATGTTCATAAAATCTTATGTCACCAAAAGCATCAAGAATTTATTTCTAAATGTTTTAGGGTCAAAGATTTTATAAAGGCTATTTATGAACACTTATTAAGTTCAAAGAAAGTTTTGGCCAGCACTCTAATAGAAAAAACTTTAAACATTTTACAGTCTCAAAAGTGTTTCTAATCTTATTGTATAAATGAATGATATAATAGCTTAACTTAAGTCTGTAAAGGTTGAAATTTTTGAGTCATTCTTGGTATATTTCATTTTGAATTCTCTCTTATAAATATGGTATTTTATCTTGTGGCACACATAAGGATAATTGGTCAATAAAGGTATTTTTATGATTTTTTTTTTTTGTTGTTTTAGTTTTTTTAATTTGTTGTTTGGTAATTGTTTGCACAAAGTTTCCCGAGCTTGAATAAAGGAAAGAAGATAACTCTCACTGGGAGTGAAATTAGGTGCCTACTACACTATTACTAGTAATGGTCATAACTGTACCACCCTTTGACAGATATGTCATTTTCCAACTAGCCAACTACCCTCTTTGATGATGTTTTTTTATTGCTTTATCTACATGAGCTTGATCAATTTCTAATGCTTTATCTAGATTTCATACTTTATGATTACTCTAGAATTTTTGTTGGCAGCATATTTAATTACCTCATGTTGTTTATAGAGAAATGCATTAATTTTAACGGTAATAATAGTAGTAATGTTGATATCAATGAGCTCGATCTAGATCAAATGTCACCCTTTTGGCCAATAAGAACAAGATGGGATGTTAAGTTGTGAGTTTGAAACTCATTGGCTGTGTTTGAGACCAACTATTAAAAAAAAATGCTAATGAATTGTTGATATAATAACAATAAATTACAAAAGAGATAGCTGCTTTTGTTTTACATTTCTTAATCCTTACAAGTAGTTATGTATCCTTTTATTTCTCTAAGTGAAACAAGAAAATTTTATTATGATGAAAAAGCTGCCTAAACTAGAGGCATGTTCTTATCTGTGTCAATCCAAAGGAAGTTTTGTTGACTGAATTAGCAATCTTCTGGTCCCTATTGCTCATCACATGCTTTCATTTCTTTCGATGGAAGACATTGCATGATTGAGCATAATGTCAAAGTGGCGGCAAGAATAAGAAATGCTTGACATCTCAACACTTTTTTTTTTAGAATTTAGTTTCAACCTGATGTGTCACAATCTTATGAGATTGTGACACATTTACCAAAATAATAGATTTCATGGGATTATGACTTCTGAAAAAAATCTATTTGGATGTCTAGCATTCCTCGATAAGAATAACCTCTTCCGTCTTAATGTTTATGGGGAGCTACTTGAGGAGTTGAAAATACACTGGACATTTTTTCCCTCCGGTGATAAATCATTGAAAATTGCTACTCCCCATCTCAAATGTTTTACATGGGACTGTTTGCTGGTAACTTAAAGTAGTGTTTACGTTGTACATTAAATCTTGAAAAGCTTTCTAGCTAGCCTTCATTTCTCTCCCTCAAGCACACTAGCACATATATGGATGCATATATACGTACACTTAAATATAGTTTCATCTTGGACTTCATTACATAAGGTCCTTTTTTTAAAAGAAGTATTTTAAGACCTAAAATGATATATTGGGTTAGGGTTTGACTTGACCATAATTATCTAGAAAATAATGTGAGTTATATATAATAATGTCAATTGTACATATTTTATTTTATTTTGATATTTTAATTTTAGGTAGGAACATCATTGTCTATCAAGTCATTCAGATTTAAAGCTGAATATCGAAGATTCGAATAATTGATATGTATGCACCATTTGTACACCTTCCCAGCAATCATTTATCATGAAGACAATGGCCTCATTGCTACCAAAACAATGGCCTTTGACCACTTCAGGACTCAAACCGATTGTCACATGGTTGCAAATTTGCAATTAGGGGTGTATAACAGGTTGAGGTAGCGGTTAGTAGCTCATAACTGCAACTACAATTGAGGTCCCCAGTTATTCCAATTTTAATAACCGCAACTGGCCTATCGGTTGAGGATTTTACCGACCACCGGTTATCCGGTTATTTTAGCCCAGTTATTAACCGGATAACCAGTTTTATATATGTTGAATTTTTTAGATTCTTTTTTTTAAAAAAAAAAAAAAATTCCAATATTTGAATTCAATAACATCATTTTCTGTCCTAAGTGTCGATATTGTACCAAAACTGTTTTGTAAAACCAAATTACAATCATTAATCAATTTCTGGAAAATTAGCAAAACAAGAAAAAACTAAAACATCAAAATGGCATCCTCAGTTCCTCACCACCGAGCCAACAAAAAAGGCATTACCAATACAATAGAAAAAAAAAAAAAAAAAAAAAAAAAAAAAAAAGGAAAAAAGAAGTAGTCTAAGATTGAGGTCTAGATGTGGTTCAGAATTGGATAGTTGGTTGGGTGTTGAAGGTGAAAGGCTGAAAGTGAACTTGCGGCGGGGTGTTTTAGGTTTAGGGTTGTCCAAGGTGAAGGGGCAAGGAGTCCGGTTATTTTATATTTATATATATATATATATATAAACCGGTTGCGGTTATCCCGATTATTAACCTGTTTTTGAGAAGTAATAACCGGTAACCGCAGCCAGGTACCCGGTTGCGGTTATTTTAAGTTTTTTTGGTTAGTGGTTATTGGCGGTTGCTGGTTATTTCTGGTTAATAACCGCCCCGTTTGTACACCCCTATTTGCAATAACGTACGCACACCTTTACTATATGATTTACATTTTGAGCCCAAAAATTACTGTCATATGTCTGTGATGAAAACAATTTAAACTGAGCATGTCCTTCTGCTGTATTAATCACAATTATCAGGTAGTCACGCCACTATTCCAGAACAGAGTTTAAGAATATATTTATACAGCTACAAAGAATGGCCAGAAACAGAGAAGATATAAGGGATTCAATAAATTCATGGGTAGAAATTCTTGACAAAACATGTGGGCACATAAATCAAACACCCAAAATGCAATGTTAAAAAAATCTCATGCATTGATAATTTTGATAGCATACATACCTCTTTTATAATGTCTCTTGTTTTCTCTTCGATGAACCATAAAACTACCTCCCTCCCCGCTGCTTCAGATAGCTTCTTCTTCAGTATGGGAATGACCTCGCTAATGGGTCTCCTCAAATTTCCAATAAAAATGGCCCCATCTCCAAAACACCGAACATCAGTTGCGAAAAATGTGTCAAACCCGAGACAGGGCTTCAACAGCCGCATCAAATTTTGCCCAAAAAAGAAACACATGTTTCAGCCCCATAAATCTGTCTCGGGGGGGCATTTCGTCGAACAATTTGTGAGCAACACATAAATCTCTACGTTTTGTATACCCACATAAAATATTGTTGGCAGACTGCGAGAGTCCAAAACATAATTTGATTGCCGGACAATGGTTTCCCAAAACCTTGAACAAAGCACATGCTGAGGTCTCAATGAGTGAGTGCAATGGCCTCATTCATTAGCAACAACCATAAACGGTTTAAGGTTTTCACTACTAAAACAACCACAAATCCTTCTCTTTTTTCTTTATCTTCACTACCCAGTATTAAAAAGCATATAATCTTGTCAGTTCAACCATACCCATTTGGTAAAAACTTAAGTGGGTAAAACTTTTATTTTAACAGAATCAAGCTCAATAATCAATTTGATAGCAGTAAAACAAGAACAAAACTGCACTTAAAAATACCACTACTAAGAAACAAAACTTTCAATTCTTCCAAAAGTAAAGTCATAAACACTACCCACAATAACGAAACCTGAGCTCCTCCCTGTAAACGTCAAAACCAGCAGCAACTTTCAAAGCATTCAACTGTCCTCCTGTGACCCCTCATTCTATTGGTATGTCGAACGTGAGACTTATTTATATACATAAAAAAGACTTCTGGTTAAATCCCAGGATTCAGTTGTAGCACCGGACCACTAGACATTGGATCCTCCTAGTCGAAGCCACTGAATCCCTCTGGATCTTCCGAAAGGAGAAGCTACGGCAAGACCCGGCATTTGGTCATGATCTCCGCCCACCATAGGAGCGCCAAATGGATTCTCCTGGATGAGAAAATGCCTCTGAAGAAAGCCTCTATACCGGCCAGCTTCCGTCTTCCTCTTCTTGCTGCTCTCCCAAAACGAAGCAAACCTAGCTTTCCATTGACCAATTCCCTGCGCTCCCGCCGCTCGTCCAAACTCCTCATCAAATTTCTGTTTCCACAACTCATCACGTGAAGACAAATACCTCAATTCGGAACACACGCATCCCACCTTTGCGAGATCGACACCGTGAAGAGATTCCAAAATCTTAAGTTTAAGCTCCGCGGGGAGGCGCATAAAGCACGGTGGAAGGCCGAGACCAGTCTTTTCACAAAGATCAATCAAAAGTGGCAATACGAGCCCATCCTTCACCATCTTCCAAAACTCAAAAATCTCACTTTCTGGGTACCCATTTTCTTCGTTAATGCTATCAACCGAGTCACTATTAGCTAAACTGATCGCCGGCACAAACCTATTCTCATTCAAACACACCCGATGCAACCCCGACCCGCCCTTAGCCAAAGACCCATAGATAGTGACCAAGTGCCCTAAACTCTGAAACTTCAAACAAACACTTTCAACCACATTACCAAAATTACAATAGCCATGTCCTAGAAGCTCAGGCAGAGTATACCAGAGCGACACCGATAACACGTTCGAAGGCCACTCGTCCGCAAGGTGAAACCGGTCGACCCGCATGCCCGAGACGGAATCGAATCCAACGAAACCGGACTCCATAAAAACCGCATGAACGGCGATCACAAACAGCGCGTGGTCACCACCATAGTCGCCCAGCTCCTTGCTCAGCACCCTCCTCAGAAAACAACGCTCAGAAAACTTCTTCCCCGTTGAAACCGACACATCATCCACCCCCATCGTTTCAGCACAGGAAAATTCCAGGGTTCCTTCGTTCTCCGAATTCAAAACCACAGACCCATCGTGTTCCTGAAAACTCTTCGAATCGCTCATATCGGAGTCTGCAATCTCAGGCCCTTGTACGGACAAATCTCGAACTGGGGTGTCTTGATTTGATGGAATTTGTTCTATGGTTTGAAATTCTGTAGGAATTTCAGATGGGTTTTCTAGATTTGGGAAATTTGGAGCCAAGGTTTGATGTGGTCGTTGTACGGAATTGGAACTGGAATCGGAATTGAGCGCTAGGATTTGAGAAGAGGAGGAAAAGCCAGTGGGGTTGAGGGTGAAGAAGATAAGGTCACCGGAGGTGATACCGAGGGACTGGAGGGACGCTTCGGGTGAGGACGCGTGGAGCTCGTCCTTGCGATTGAGGGAGAGATGGATAGAAGGAGAGGAAGAAGAAGCGGAAGACGAGAGTGATTGAGATAGGGTTTGCTTGAGTTGTTGGAGAGTAGAGGGAGTGGGGATTTCGATTTTCAGGGTCTGTTTGGATTCGAGGGATCTTATTCTCAGTTTCATGGTTGCCATGGTAAACAAGCAAAGAGGAATTCGATTGGAAAACTGGAAGTCTGAAACCTACAAACCATGGGGGAGGAGATCTTATTCTTAGTTCTCGCCACGTGTATTAAATCCAGTGAATCTGCCACGTCAGCATAAAACTCTTTTTTGTAAAAAAAATAAAAAATAAACTTGATATTATTATTTTTATTATTTTTAACACATTGTATTATGCAACTATGCAAGTGCACTTTTTTTTTTTTTTTTGGGATAAGTGCATATATTATTTAAGTTATTTGACTTAAAAAATTCAGTTAATAGATAATATCTGCAACTCTTAAATAATTTATCCAGAATAGAGATGGATTTAATCTTAAATTTCGTTCACAAATGCAAGGAGATTTTTAATCACCTCTATCTTTAGCCAATTAGTTTTTTTTTTTTTTTTTTGTAAAGTTCTTTGACTTAAAAAATTCAGTTAATAGATAATATCTGCAACTCTTAAATAATTTATCCAGAATAGAGATGGATTTAATCTTAAAATTCGTTCACAAATATGCAAAGATATTTTTAATCACCTCTATCTTTAGCCAATTAGTTTTTTTTTTTTTTTTTTTTTTTTTTTTTTTTTTAATTTTTAATTTTTAATTTTTAATTTTTAATTTTTCTTTTAATTATTCAATTACTTCTAAACTATTTAAATGAATAAATTCATTTGTCAATCAATGTTTATAAAGTGTTAGGGCTCACAACATATTTTTATGAAAGGCATGGGTATCAAAATGCTATTTTATAGATAAAATATTCATGTGTCATGACAAAGTGTTTTGGCGTTCCCATGAGCGATTACTTATCTCAAACGCTCAAGTCTAACCTCAAACATTTGGAAAGGTCAAACTTCTAGTTTTGCAAGTCCACACTTTAATATTAGCCACTAGTCTAAGCAGAAACCACAAACACATCTTAGAAACCCTAATCACAAGAAATCCTAATATGAGTTTTTGGACCGGGTGATCGATCATTGTCGTTCAATGAATGACCATGGGTTGTTCCATAACCCATTTTGGGTCGTTCTATGTCCCACTACTCAACTTAACCAAAATTCACTCGCACTAAAGGGTCCTAATTAAGAGCATTCTTAGTAGGGGTATACATGTGGATATTTACGCGGTCATTTGCAATATCTACACCTACATCTACAAAATGCGGATATCACTTTTAGATATCCATATCTACATAATTTATTTACTATCTGCATCCGCGAGATTATTAAGTGCGTTTATTATCCACTATTCGCAAATAGATAATGAGCCTATTTTAAACACTTCTAAAAATAATTTTCACCGATTTTTTAGTCTTTTGAGCTTGTTTTGAAAATATAATGCAACACTAAAAATATGTAAAACCGAGAAAAAAAGAAAATGATTGATACGACCTCAAAATATTTATGGTAATCAATGCTGATTAGCATGAAACCATTCTCCTTGCTAGTGCTTGAAGATAGGTTGATTTTCGGGAAAAATATATATTAGCCCCCCAAACTACCACTCATTCTCCGGATGGCTCCCCAAACTACCAATGCTTAGATTCTGGCCCCCCAAACTACCACTTTCTAATTTTTTGGCCCCATCCGTCTATTTATGCCGTTAATTCTAACAAAAATTGGCCAAAACCCGAAAAT
The DNA here is from genome assembly GCF_958979055.1 of Alnus glutinosa. Lineage (NCBI taxonomy): Eukaryota > Viridiplantae > Streptophyta > Magnoliopsida > Fagales > Betulaceae > Alnus > Alnus glutinosa. The sequence continues at coordinate 23,076,824 of NC_084896.1, forward strand.
ACCCCTCCCTTAATCGTGAGAATTTCAAAGTGTAAGAGGGATATTTTCGAAATTCTGTTTAAAATTAACGGCTTAAATGGACGGATGGGGCCAAAAAATCAGAAAATGGTAGTTTGGGGGGCCAGAATCTAAGCATTGGTAGTTTGGGGGGCCATCCGGAGAAAGGGTGGTAGTTTGGGGGGCTAAAATATATTTTTCCCTTGATTTTCTTACTTTTTCAATTTTTGAATTTATTTTTTAAATTTTTGTTACATAACTATCTTGAACTTCTATTACTTCTGTAATTATCTTTCAAAGTTAAAAAACTTTAAAAGGATTAAATAAAAATTTTCCTTTTTTTTATTTAACTGTAGTGCATTAACTTTGACAATATTTCACACAAAGAGGCCAAAAGTACCAAATTTGTTAATTTCATTCGAGTTTACTTATTGAGCAAATCATTGACTTGTTTATTTTTGAAAAGTAAATGTTACACCCAGGGAAAAAAATTGAAGGCCCAAGGAAAATTGAGTTAAGTTTTCTGACTAGCTGAGTTTTCTTAATAGCTAAGCTAAGTTGCCTTATTAGCTGAACAGTTTTCTTAATAGCTAAATTTCTTGATGTTTAAGTAATGGTTCACGAGCTTGTAGAACTTTTATAAATGGCCTAAATGTGAAATTTTAAAATCAAGATCCTTTATAATTATTTGCCTGAATTTCAGGTGATTGTGAGCGATTACTTATGAAATGCACCTGACCAGATAAATAGTTGGGCAATCTAATTTTTATTTGGTCAGGTGAGTTCCATAAGTTGTCTCTTACAATTATTTGCTCAAATTCTCTTAAATTTGGACAAATAATTATAGAGAATCCTGATCTCAATTTTCTTAAGTTTTCATTCCCTTGTCTTCTAACATTTAAAGAAAGATATTTGAGAATATTAGCATTGAGAAAAGAAAGAAAGATTTGGAGAGATTTTGAAAACTAGGGGGCCTGCATAAAATGTTATTATTTGTGATAATGAGTACTCGTGTTATTTGCGTTGGAAATAAAGATGTGGAACTACATAAATTGAAGAAAGCAAAAAATTACTGAATTTTTGGACAGGAAGGCGAAAATTAATTTGTCTCTTAAACAAATATTGCCTCTAACTTAAACAGTAGGTTTTGTAAAAGGAAATACAACAATTTTGTCCTCAGGATGCAATATTGTCTGTATGTAATGTGCAGATTGCAAATTTTGAAGACTACTCTGAATAAAAAAATTTGTAATAGCAGAGAAGGAAAATAGATTGACAAAATATGCTGGAAAAATATATTTTTATATAAATTACATAAACAGTTTATTACAGTTTCTAACTGTTAAAAAAAAGTTTGACTGTTGAAAAAACAATTAGAAAATATAGTTTCTGATGGTTGAGAAAACAATTAAGTATTCAAAAATATAACTGTTAGAAAAGCAGTTGTACACATTAGAAAAATGTAAAAATAAGCAGTAAGCTCGTGTGCGACGATAGCGGCTAAGAGACACGCGTACGTGTGACGACCAATGCTTCACACTGGGTGACAAAACTAGCACATGTGTACTCAAAATCTTATCTAGTATAAGAGCAAGATAAGTGCTTATAAAGTACAGAAAAAACTCATAACTTTTCAATATGGGAGAAAGAATAATTGAAAAATAGAGGGAAAGCTGAAATATTCAAATTGAAGGGAAACTTAAATTTTCATGAAATAATTTTCAACAATTTGTAATATGTTTCTCCATAGAAAGTGTAATACTTTCGGAATTGTTGGTACAGTTTCCGGTACGCTTTCCCTGATATTCGTTATCCTCGTAATCTGCAAAATAATAAACGGCTCGTCGGGGGTGCTAACCATACCCCCACTCCGATGCCTAAGTCAGTTCAAATTATTTATTTTCTGGAGAGGATCAATAATCTTAGAGCTTAAAGAATCTGCGTGTAAAAAATACCTGGCGTAGTGGTCTTATTTATAAGCTCATAATTCACAGTTATAAAATTGCTAGAATACTTGGAGCATAATTTGATTAGGAGCCTGAGTCCTAAATCACATAGTCTTTAATCTTATCTTCATAGAATTCAAATTGGGTAGTAGAGTCCAAGCTGGGTAGGACATTACCTCTTCGTCTGATGTCATACTATTAGGTATCCTATCCCATATTTGATGGGATAAAAGTCTTATCTTGATATACTCGGGATATGCGTCTTTTTGGAGATAACGAATGGTCTTGTACTTAGGTTTGATCTGGCCTGGCCGACCCAATGGGCTCGGCCACGCGTCTTTGGAGCTGATTATTTCTCCAACAGTTACCCCCTAATTCTCTTATTTGAATTTAGAATGTAAGAGAATTTAGTACCTCAATTTCTGAATCTGGATCTTCCATAATCTGTATCTGACAATTGCCGCCTCTTTCAAAGTAATTATGACGAATAATACCTCGAATCTCTGGATTGGAGTGGCGTTTGACCTGATGGATGCCAATTCAATTCTTAGACACTTGTGATCTGTCAGAGTACTAATAGCAACTCCCCATAGATATCTTCTTCATAAGTGCCTCTACATAATATTGTAGGTCGGGCCAAAGTTGTGAAGATGGTCTCCTACCCTCGAAAGGAGATGGATCAGACTGATGTAGTCAATTTCACCAAGATCATGGTGAAATGCCACTCTAAGAAAACACTTTGCGTACAACTTTTCTGATAGCAAGGTTATGTCTGATAAAAAAGGGTAAACCATTGAAGAAAATGGCTTAAGGTACCCGAACCTTCTTCACCAGTAGTGCTTCGCAAACCACTTCCACAAAAATCTCTGTTGGTTGCTTTAGAGGCTCAGATTGGCACTGAGGCTTTGTGCTTGGTGTACGAAATCTTCTGATCTGAACACCATCTAGCTTCGTCTCACTTGGTTTTTTTTGGAGAGGTGGTATCCCCGTATGGTTTGTTATAGGGGTTGTCTCCCCATAAGGTTTGTTGTAGGGGTTGTCTCCCCATACCTTATTCCGAGCTGCTCCTGAGAGATCTTAATCCGAGAGCTTGGTGCAGCTTCGTTGATTTTCCCTTTGCAGAAGCTTTGACTTTGTTGAGCTACCCCCCATAACTTTAGTCCACGACCGTGGGCCAAGTCGTTTGAGGCGGATAGTCAGGTCATCTTGGTATCCTGGACGATGCTTCCTGAAGCTTTGTCATCTTGAAGCTTTGTCATCCTGAAGCTTTATCTTCCCGAAGCTTTGTCTTCCTAAAGCTTTATTTTCCTAAATCTTTATCTTTTTGAAGCTTTATCTTCCCGAATCTTTATCATTCTGAAGCTTTATTTTCCTGAAACTTTACCTTTCTGAAGCTTTATCTTTCCAAATCTTTACCTTCCTGAAGCTTTTATCTTCTTGAAACTTTATCATTCTGAAGCTTTATCTTCCTGAATCTTTACCTTCCTGTTTACCTTTCTGAAGCTTTATCTTCCTGAAGCTTTGTCATCCTAAAGCTTTGTCATCCTGAAGCTTTATCTCCTTGAAGCTTTATCTTTTTGAAGCTTTATCTTCCTAAATCTTTCTTGAAGCTCTGTCATCCTAAAGCTTTTTCTTCCTGAAGCTTTATCCTTTTGAATCTTCCTGAAGCTTTGTCATCCTAAAGCTTTATCTTCCTGAAGCTTTGTCATCCTGAAGCTTTGTCATCATAAAGCTTTGTCATCCTGAAGCTTTATCTCCCTGAAGCTTTATCTTTTTGAAGCTTTATCTTTCTGAAGATTTATCTTTCTGAAGCTTTATCTTTCTGAAGCTTTATCTTCCTGAAGCTTTATCTTCCTGAATCTTTCCTGAAGCTTTTTCTTCCTAAAGCTTTACCTTCCTGAAGCTTTATCCTTTTGAATCTTCCTGAAGCTTTGTCATCCTGAAGCTTTATCTCCCTGAAACTTTATTTTTTTGAAGTTTTGTCTTCTTGAAGCTCTATCTTTATGAAGCTCTGTCATCCTAAAGCTTTTTCTTCCTGAAGCTTTACCTTCCCGAAGCTTTATCTTTTTGAAAATCTTCCTAAAGCTTTGTCATCCTGAAGCTTTATCTCCTTGAAGCTCTATCTTCCTGAAGCTCTATCTTCATGAAGCTCTGTCATCCTGAAGCTTTACCTTCTTGCTTTAACTTTGTTGAGCTACCTCCCATAACTTTAGTTCCCGACCGCGGGCTAAGTCATTCGAGGTGGATAGTCAGGTACCCTAGGTATCCCTTTTAAGTTTGAGCCTCTTCTTGCGAGATTTCTGCCCTAGAGCTTGAATCAGCTTTGGTGAATTTTGCCTTTATGTCGGTCTTTGAGGAGCCATATCTTGTGATGATGAAGCCTTAGATTATCCTTATCCTTATCCTTTGGAAACCCCCAATCGATGGGTTTTTTCCCTGGGTATCCCTTCCATAACCCTTTCGAGTCATCCGAGGAAGGAAGTCGAACGAATTCTTCCCTGGGTATCCATTCCATAACCCTTTCGGGTCGTCTGAGGAATGAAGCCGGGTGGATTCTTCCCTGGGTATCTCTTCCCTAACCCTTTCGAGTCGTCCGAGGAGAGAGTCAGGCGGATTCTTCCCTGGGTATCACTTCCATAACCTTTTTAGGTCGTCCGAGGAAGGAAGTCGGGCGGATTCTTCCCGTGGTATCTCTTCCCTAACCTTTTTGAGTCGTTCGAGGAAGAGAGTCGAGTGGATTCTTCCCTGGGTATCCCTTACATAACTCTTTTCGGGTCGTCCGAGGAATGAAGTCGGGCGGATTCTTCCATGGGTTCTCTTCCTTAACCCTTTCGAGTCGTCCGAGGAAGAGAGTCGGGCGGATTCTTTTGATGAAATCTCTCTTCATCTGTCTTTGTGGAGTCATATCTTGTGATGACTGTACTTTAGATTACCATATCCTTATCCTTATCCTTCGGAAACCCCCAATCGAGGGGTTTCTTCCCTGGGTATCCCTTCCATAACCCTTTCAGGTCGTCCGAGGAAGGAAGTCGGGGGGATTCTTCCCTGGGTATCCCTTCCATAACCCATTCGAGTCGTCCGAGGAAGGAAGTCGGGAGGGTTTTCATCTTTGCTGAGCTACCCCCCATAATATTAGTCCGCGACCGTGGGCTAAGTCGTTTAAGGTGGGCAGTCCGGAACATAGTAAAAGCACTTCTTCATCAAACTTCTCCAAAAATGATCAATCAGTACCTGGGAACTGTTTGTTCTTCCTTGCTCTCGGTGTTGGATATATATATATATATATATATATATTATGGTTTATAAAATAAGAACCAACATTTTTTTTTTTTTTTACTTCAACATAAATTATGTTTGTAAAAGAAGAGTATGAACTTATTTGGTGCATTCGATGAAGATGAACCTTCTTACTTGGAGTTCCTCATTTTACACACCGCTCGATATGGGGCTCTTTGGGAGAGTTCCTCAAACTGGACCCTCAGTTCGGATTGGTCCCTCGGCATGACTGTGCACTTTGAAGGATGGCAAATTTGGAGGGGTCCTCAGAGTGTGCCCTTAGGAACTAGAAGCTCGGGCATAGGGTCCTCGGGATAACCCTCGGAATAATACTCTCGGTTTGTGTCATCTCGGTACATACTTTTCGCCTCGGTAGATCACCCTCGGGTCTAGCTTTTCTCCTTGGTAGAACACCTTCGGATCTAACTTTTGTCCTTGGTAAAATACCCTCGGATCTAACTTTTTGGAGGGTGGCCACTTCGGGATAAAACACCTCGGAGTTTACACTGCACTCACCCCTCGGAGTACTTTTTTTCTTTTTTCTTTTTGATCAATATTCATCAAGTTCCTCAAGTTAGTGAACTCATTCGGTATGACACCTATAGGCTGTAAGCTCTCGAAGTAAATCAAATCAGCCTCGACGGGCTCTAAAACTCAAACTGATATTGATAGAGAGGGAATGTGTAGCTCGGGCAGTGTTTTTGGCATCATCTAGGCCATAGTGAGCACACAAAAAGCTCTCTTTCTTTAGGTTGAAGCCCCAATTTTTTCCTTTTTAGACTGGAGAGGTAAACTAGGCTTCTCTTCTTAAAGAGGATTTGATATGTCTATTATATCTCTCACGTGTCAGCATACATGTCTCTTTCTTGTTGACCCATCTTTTCCATTCTTCTTCTCTAAGACACCGAAGGTTCTGGATTATTTGGGCCTCGGTGGGTGAGCTATGGTGGTGCGATTCGGGGATGAACGTGGGTTTCCGCAACTTGAACGAAGGCAAGGCTCGGGGATACCAAATCAAGCCCGGGTCTACTGGTCACACCGAGGCTGTCGTCATCACCGACCGAGCCTTTCACAGATTTGGTAAAAAAATTTCTTACTGAGACCCACAGATTCTTCTACACATCAACTCAAAGATCATCTTAAAAAAAAAGTAGCCATAGAATTTGTTAGGGAAAATATTAGTTTATTAAAGCCCATCAAAATCATTTGGGCCAAACCGGTTCAACCGACCCGACCACCCGACTCGGGTAGTCGACCCAGATACATCGTAACACCCGAGTCCGCGAACATCTCGGGATTACCCGAGATTTAAGGGACACGTCGCACGATACATAATTAGGTCGTGCGCCCGAAGTTTCTCCAACAACATGTCACCCATAAAGGATCGTGCGCCCGAGATAGGCGGTCATGGAACCCGAAATGTCCGTGCACCCGAGGCCATGTCTTCCTCAGCTACCGATCCCCGCACAAACCAGGAGCAATCCTAACTGCTCCTCAATCTCTATAAATACCAGAGTCTCTTCAGATATTAAGGTAGACTCTGTGCTTCAAAAAATTACTTTGCTCATAATTAATATTTTCTGACTTAGGCATCGAAGGGGGATTGTCGGCACCCCCCGACTCAGTGTTTATTATTCTGCAGATCATAAATAACAAGGCGAATCTTCAGGCGAATCATCATCCGACACGTCACCATGCTGAAAACTGTATCAACAGTTTGGTGCCGTTTGTGGGAACGACAAATCGTTTCTTGCAAAAAAAAAAAATTCAGAATGGTGACTACGTGATCAGACAATTCTTGTCTCTAAAATCATGGCTATGACTGGCTGAACACGCCTCCTTCCCCAAATTGTTCATCATCCGTGGCAAATATCTACTGATCTACTGTAGATTTGCACAGATTTACGTTTATACATCTCAATTTTGCATCCAATCACCCCAAATCGGTGCTGGCCTTTGCCAGATATGCAAATGTACTATCATCCAGATCTACATAAATTTGAGTTCAAAAACAACTGATCTGCATCCAACTATATCGGACGTGCTTTAACACGCATCAAACCAGTGTTGGACCTCACCGTATATACCAAAGCAGATCTACGATCAACCTATTCGGTGATGTCCAATCCACGATAACACACATCATATCCATGTTTTCTCATGGGAAAAAATATATAGAGTGGCAACTCTGAGGCTAGGTCGTGTTCGTACAATTCTTGCAACACTTGTTGATGCAGATCTGGATTTATGCAGCAAAAAAAAAAAAAAAAAGGTTCCAAATCTGCACACACACGTGATGACATCATGTGGCTTTAAATTTTTGTCGGCAAGAACTTGGAAAACGATGAGCTGCTGGAGACCAAAAAGGTGTCGCCATGATGCTGTCACTCACGGTCCAGAGATACCATGCCATTTTTGCCGGATTTCCAGATAAGTTAACTATTTGCTTTGTGATTTACAACACCCATTATGTTTTATAAACATAGCCTACGTAGATGCTTTGCTATTTCCTACTTTTTAAGATAAAGACAAAAAGTACATACCAAAAGCAAAAAGAGAGTTGACCAAGTCCTCTTCAACAATGGACAAACCTTTACGAGAGGTTTTCATAATTAAAAACCTCATTGAAGTGATGCCAAGAGGGATCACGCACCCTGACACCTGTACATGCTGGTGATGACGAGGGCTTACCATTCGCATTAAGTTCATCATAAAAATATCAAGTGTTGACGATGTCTCAGCTTGCGCAGTTTGTTTGACGGACTTAATCCCGAAGAGCACCGAAAATGAAAAGACGTTATCTCTGAAATTCGGATTTCATTTTCGTAAAAATATATATGGTTTATACATTCATTGTCTTCACTTTTATATACTCATGTTATCTTTGACCTCAAAAAGGAGATTTTGATCCAAAAAGAAGACCCTAGTCTTCCCATCCTTTTCTTTTGTAGCTTCGGACTACAACTCCAGGTGCCACGTTCTGTGCTCTGGAAAATACGATCCACAACCGATAAGTGCTGCAACAGCAACCTTGTCGGTCGAACCGAAGATTTCCTATCACAGATTGATCTCGGTATGCGCCACGGGAATTGCATAGAGCTATCAACTTCTAGCTCTATACGTTCACTTGGTATCATGTAGATGCCACGACAAAAGGAAATTTAGGCAAACAAACAAACTCAAGTATATAGCCGAGACACTGCAATGCAACAGAAGCAGCGACCAAAAAAAAAAAGGAGAAAGAAGAAAGGTGTCTATTTTCCCTCTCTCAAGGAGAAAGTCCTGCCCGGTGAGGGGGCACAAAGATGCTTTGTTAATACTTTTGTGCAGAAATAAAGATTACAGGGAGGAACATGCGCTTCTCCAAACGTAACATTCCGAGTTTGAGCTCCAAAAAGTACCCTTGCTGAATGGCCCGAGTCTAACATATATAGCACCTATGAGAGGGAAATTGGGCGACACGTTCTGAGGAGCCCATGCCCAAGTTGCCACTTCCAAAAGGCACGTCCCGAGCACTCTCCCGAGGAGCCCCATACCGAGTGCCGAGTGGCATGTATCAAGGCTCCAAGATGAGAAACTCCAAGTACAATAGCTCAATGGTCAAAGATGGTTCATCTTCATCAAATATACGAGATAAGTTGCTAATTCAACATTTTTGCCAAACCCATATAGTATGTCTACCTAGGCATTAACCTCACGTGGAGGAATGTGTAGAAAATAGACACTGTGCGTGTCTGCTTTTCTTTTCTTATTAAAGGTAGTGTCGACAGATTTATCCTCAGGTGGCACCGAATCGATGCTCACCCCCATAAAAAATGAGATAAGTTTATTCTAATGTGTTTTCAGTCAATTTGTTAATTTTTAGCATTCGGCTTTCTTTGTGCTTTTGATACGTGAGATATCTTTTGATTAAAAAAAAAAAAAAACTCATTCCAGTCTGAATCGGCCCCGTGGGTTAAACCGACTCCCAGAATGTCGCCTCCTCGGGTCAGACTTCGGATCGGGGAAATAGGGGTGCATCCCTCGGCCATTACCTTAGAGGACCCATCACCCCGGCCGGTCTCTCCCAGAAGGTCATTCGGAGCTTAGATTTCAGCTCCAGTCTGATCTTCCTTTGAAGATCCGGCCCTTTACGCCATGACTTGTTCGGTGGAACAAAAGATCATGACGACGGTTAATGGGTCCGATCTGCAGACCCTGAGATCTTGTCCAACGATGCTGATGAGTTTCGTTCCCAAACTTGTGAAGTTCAATCATGGGTGGCTTTTTCTTTCGCAGATGTCACCGCACGCCACTGGCTAGAACAAAACGGGACCGCAGTCACAAGAGTAACTGTAGTTAGAGTTGAACTTGGCACTCAGTTCGACAATCGGGTTGTGTCTTTTTCTTTGTTGTGTTGCAAAGGAGGACTGTATGGAAGAACTCAGTGAAGGTTGATTTTTGGGGAGCTTGATTTTTAGAGCTTCTAGATTTGGGCCATGGATGAGGACTGCTCTAACAATGGGCCAAAGGTTTCGGCTATTTGATCTTATACTAAGCTTTCAGCTGGCACTGGCATTGATGTCGAGGATTTATCATCTTCATCGCCTCCAGCCTTCTCAAACTACAGCAAGCAAGCGCCTCTGAAAACACCAGTCCGAGGAGTATGAGCAGCTCAATTCCAAGCTCACACTCTGAACTCATATTCCGAGCTTACACTCAAAAAAAAAAAAAAAAAAAAAAAAACCCGCCAGTGAATAGCCCCAGTTTCAACACACATCATATATGAGCTGAAGATACCATCCGAGCAAAGGATGCATTCCGAACTCGAGGGTGCATTCTGAGCCGAGGATCCCATCCAAGTCACGGATCATCCCGAGCCAAGAATACAATCAGAGCTGAGGATCCCATCCGAGTTGAGGATCTCATCCGAGCTACCGATCATCCTGAGCCGATGATCCAATCCCGAGTTGATGATCCATTCCTAGCTGAGGGTGCATTTCCGAGCCGAGGATCCCATTCGAGTCACGAATCATCCCGAGCCAAGAATCCAATCCGAGCCGGGAATAAATTCCGAATCTCCCATCCGACCAAGGATAAAATCCCGACCCAAGAGTAAAATTCGAGCCAAAGATACATTCCGAGCCTAAGGTCCAATTTGACCGAGGGTCTAATCGAGGCTACAATCTAAGCTGAGGACAAAAACTGAGTCTAAGATAAATTCCAAGTTGTGGAAACATCCCGAGCCAAGGGAGCAATTCGATCGAGGCTTAAATCCAACCAAAGGTCCAATTTTCTCGTAGGGTTCAATTTTTTCGAGGGTCTAATTTCCCGAAGGCTCAAATTCGACCGAGGGTCCAATCCGATGGCATATTTCAAAGGTCTCTTCCTAGAAGCGCCAAAGCACAACTTCATCAGAATATTGAGAGAAGTTCACTCTTTGCATTTTCGTTTATGCTAGCTTACTCATAAATTTTTAGACAGTCAAATATATATCTCATGCATTGATCAGTGAAATTTAAAATTAACTTCTCACCGCAAAAAATGATTACACATCAAGTATAAAAGTTGGGGGGGTACCTACCCAGTGAAATAAAAAAGTGAAACAAAAGACTATAGGCCTCGTTTAATAACCCCCTCCCCTCCCCTTTCCCCTTATTTTTACTTTTCCCAAAAAAATCAACTCAAAACATTCTTAACCTTTTTTACTTTTTATATCACATCAACAATTTTTTATTATTATTTAAATAAAAAAAATCCACAACAATCCAAAATTTTTCTACTTTTCCATATAAATTATTTCTACTTTATATCACATCAATCACTTTTTACTTACACTCAAAAAAAAAATTCTCCCATAAGGGAAGGGAAGGGATTACTAAACGGGGCCATATCAAGTCGCATTATTGAATCTCAGTGCAATTTTGCATACTTTGCATTAAGAAATTGTTAACTGGTAGGCTCTGCTACATATGTGCCGTATAGACACAGGCGATGCTAATATTTCAGGCCAGAGGTCTCTATCAAGCGAGATCAGAAAATTCAGAAAAAATGCTCGCTCGTGAGCAAAACTTGGCCAGGCAACTTCACCATACCCATGCTCTGTCAAGCTTCTCCACAGCCATTTTGAATCCTATGTCTCAACGATGGGAGGAACTCCACTGAAAAGCTCAAGAGGAGAAAATGACAAAAGTCTCGTCATGCCTCGAGCAGACTCGGCATGACTCGAGCACCAAAGACTCGCGCGCCTCGAGCAAAGGTCTCGGCATACCTCGAGCATACATAAGCCTCGACATGCATCGAGCACACATAAGCCACGGCATGCATCGAGCACAAAAGCCTTGGCAATCCCGAGCAAAAGCCTCGACAATCTTGAGCAAAGCCTCATCATGGCCTCCAGTAGACTCGGCAATCCAGAGCAAAAGCCTCGGTACGTCCGAGCACGAAGCCAAGCCACTTTAAGCTTCGGGCCACCATAAGCCCAGAGCTGCTGTAAGCCTAGAACCAGATCAAATCAACTCAAACCAGATCAACTCAAAATGTTGTCTCCCTCGGTTTGAAATACAGCTGACTCAGAACACACACCCGGTCATGTCCCTCGATAACACGGGGGGTGACTCGGTTCAACTCAATCTAGATCAACTCAAAGTGCTGTCTCCCTCGGTTTGAAACACAACCGGCTTGGAACACACACCCGATCATGTCCCTCGGTAACACGGGGGGTGACTCGGTTCAACTCAAACCAGATCAACTCGAAGTGCTGTCTCCCTCGGTTTGAAACACAACCGGCTTGGAACACACACCCGATCATGTCCCTCGGTAACACAGGGGTGACTCGGTTCAACTCAAACCAGATCAACTCAGTGTTGTCTCCCTCGGTTTGAAACATAACCGGCTCGGAACACACACCACGATCATGTCCCTCGGTAACAGTGGGGGGTGACTTGGTTCAACTCAAACCAGATCAGATCAAATCAACTCAAACCAGATCAAATCAACAACAATTCTGCTTTCAAAGTGCTATTTCTGTGTTGCAACGCCAACAACCACATATGTTTCGACATCAATCTATCAACTCAGGTATGCAAACTAATCATTATTCATTATATATACATCTGTTCTAACAAATTTCAGGGGTCCTGTTCTAACAAATTTCAAAGTGCTGTCTCCCTCGGGTTGAAACACAACCGGCTCGGAACACACATTCGATCATGTCCCTCAGTAACACTGGGGGGTAGCTCGGTCAAATCAAATAATTAACACCCTCAAGAATAAGTCAGACAACTCAGTCAAATGCCGGCCTTGCAATTTTTCTCGTTGTTTTCAACTAACCTTGAGCTCCCGATCCCAAGTCTTTCTCAGTCAATTCGAAACACTCAGTTCTTGGTCCCGAGCCTCAAAAGTCGAACCGACGTTGAATCGCATTAAATGCACCTTATTGCATACGTTAGTCGATCATGAAATTCGAGATTTTGAATGTGAGAGCAAATTTGAAATTTAGAATTTGAAAAAGTACGGGATTTTTCCAAAGATGACTTCCAAAGGCCTCCGGACCAACACTCTTCGGGTGAAGTAACGACTGAAAAATTGGAACCTTCCCGGTAACATGCAGCCGACTCAATTTTGGAATCCGCAGTAAGTTAAGGCCGCTTAATTGTTCATAAATTCCCTTATGCACAAAATTTACATAAGAGAATTGGGAGGTAACTGTTAGGGAAAATATTAGTTTATTAAAGCCCATCAAAATCATTTGGGCCCAACCAGTTCAACCGACCCGACCATCTGACCACCCGACTCGGGTAGTCGACCCGGATACATCGTAACACCTGAGTCCGCGAACATCTCTGGATTACCCGAGATTTAAGGGACACGTCGCACGATACATAATTAGATCGTGCGCCCGAAAGTTTCTCCAACAACATGTTACCCATAAAGGATCGTGCGCCCGAGATAGGCGGTCATGGAACCCGAAATGTCCTTGCGCCCGAGGCCACGTCTTCCTCAACTACCAATCCCCGCACAAACCGGGAACAATCCTAACTGCTCTTCAATCTCTATAAATACTAGAGTCTCTTCAGATATTAAGGTAGACTCTATGCTTCTAAAAACTACTTTGCTCATAATTAATATTTTCTGACTTAGACATCGGAGGGGGATCGTCGGCACCCCCCTGACGCAGTGTTTATTATTCTGCAGATCATAAATAACAAGGCGAATCTTCAAGAGAATCATCATCCGACACGTCACCATGCTGAAAACTGTATCAATAGAATTCTGCCTCATAAAGTACAGAGCTTTGCATCTCCTGGACTCTCGATGAAGACAAATGCCAGACAGATCTGTGAATGCAAGCAGGAGCTTGTGGTTGGCCGTGGAGTTTGAAGCATTCGAGATGCTCGGTCTCGATGTTTTGACTCAAGATCTCGGCAAAAACTATTTCCTGTGAAAGAAGAAACGGCTCACCCACTAGTACTTTCTAGCCCATCATGACCCAAGATGAACAGGGGATCCTCACGGCCAATCACTGTTTCGTTGGGCTTCCGTCCACCACCAGAAACGTCGTCCTCGGTAGAAAATCTCTCCGATCTTTCAGAGCTCTAATGTCCCACTGGGCGAAAACCCGAAGTGCCAGAACACTTTGACGTCCTGTGGATCACAGTTGGGACTGGGCTCTATCCGAGTTTCTAGGATGAATCCTCAAGATCGTTCGGGGCTCCAACATCCCAGTGAGACCGAACCCATCGTTTGCACTTTACCGAGCCTTTAGCTATTTGGATCGTGGGCCCCAGATCTTTCGAATCTAGTGGCTCAATTTGGGATTGAGTTGCGCATCGTGGTGGATGGATCCACCTCAGAATTCTGGTTCAAGTCTACTGGCCACAGACCGAGCCTTTCACGCCTCTGTACCTCTCTCTTTGATCTATGGAAATCGTCGAAAGTTGCAGGTTCTAGGTCCCCATGAGTGCGACCCGTAAGATGGAGTCAATTGAGCATGCAACATACTGCTTTGTGTTCTCTTGTTGACGAGGGTAATACGGATTTATTGACCTGAAGGAGACTTGTTTGCATCATGGTTTTTCCATTACCTTAGGAAGGTAAGTCAACAATTCGGTGTGGCTGGTTGGATGCCAATCTGGGTCTCCATGGATTCTTCTAATCCTCGATTTCTTCTAAAGCCGTGGATTGATCGGGATCAGAGAAAGCCCAAATCGTGAAATAGCCATGAGATCTGTGCCAACCCACATTCCAGATTTTCTTTTGTTTTATCTTTACACGGATTGCACCTTTAATCTTGAAGATCTTTATCTATTGACGAAGAGAGATTTTTAGATTTAATTTTGATCGCGTAGTCACCGTTGCGGATTTATTTTTTCGTAAGAACGATTCTTCGTTCCCACAGACGGCGCCAAATTGTTGGTACAGTTTCCGGTACGGTGACGTGTTACCTTGTGATTCGTCGCCTTCCTTGATATTCGTTCTCCTCGTAATCTGCAAAATAATAAACGGCTCGTCGGAGGTGCCGACCATACCCCCACTCCGATGCCTAAGTCAGTTCAAACTATTTATTTTCTGGAGAGGATCAATAATCTCAGAGCTTAAAGAATCTGCGTGTAAAAAATATCTGGCGTAGTGGTCTTATTTATAGGCTCACAGTTCACAGTTATAAAACTGCTAGAATACTTGGAGCATAATTTGATTAGGAGTCTGAGTCCTAAATCACATAGTCTTTAATCTTATCTTCATAGAATTCAAATTGGGCAGTAGAGTCCAAGCTGGGTAGGACATTACCTCTTCGTCTGATGTCATACTATTAGGTATCCTATCCCATATTTGATGGGATAAAAGTTTTATCTTGATATACTCGAGATATGCGTCTTTTTGGAGATAACGAATGGTCTTGTACTTAGGTCTGATCTAGCTGGGCTGACCCGATGGGCTTGGCTCACATGTCTTTGGAGCTGATTATTTTTCCAACAGGAATAAATAGATTTTAATTTTGAGATTAAGACAAAATTATAAAATTTTATGAATAAAGTAATAATTTTGGAAAAATTTAAGGAAATTATGAAATGAGTTAAACTCTTATCCTATTGTTTCCATTGATATCTGCAAGTGTTTTACTCTCATTAAGTTTTCATAACTACTGGTTTACATCACCATTTTATATTAACTATTTTACTACTTCATAATATGGGGTATGAAGTTATATACGTAGTAAGATAAGGCAAAGCAAATGATGTTTTGATTTTATTATATATGTATAAAACTTCTATATTCTATGTGGTTTGCAGAACAACTAGGACATTTGATAAACTCCTTTTGTGAAAACCATGCTTGAGTAACGATTGTTTAGTAAACACTAGTTAGATTTTCAAATGAAAGAGGGCTTTGCATCACACACATTAAAGTCAAAATGTTTTTACTGGCTGAGTTGTGGATTCACACATCTACCTGCAAGATTGTGGTTAATTTTATAGGTGTCGGTAAGGAAGTTGTTGTGGTATTATTGGTGTGGTATCTATTACATTTTGATACAAATAAAACCCATATAATTTTGAATATTCTAAAAATATACTTAGCAAACTAAACATTTATTTATTTATTTGTAATGAATATAATCTAAAACAAAATTCTTCATTAAAAACTTAACGCAATCAACTAAATCATCAACTAAAAGTATTTTGTTAAGAAGTTTCAAATACCTTTTTTTTTTCTTTTTTTTTTTTAATTTTTTTTTTTTTAAGGAAAGAAGTTTCAAATATTAAAAGTATTTTGTTAAACTTCTCAGCAGTTACCCTATATTGGTTCGGTAAAAAATTACATACATGTCTATATGTTACATTTAATTTGTTGTAACGATTAAATAATTACTAGAACGGTAATTATTTAATGGGTTTAATAGGATTTATTCCACATTATGTTACACGATAAAAACGGTTTTTATATTTATGAATTTTTGATTTAATTTCTTAATGGAAGGAGAAAAATGTAACACCTCGCCTTTTACAAAAAGACGTAAGTGAAAATTTCAATTTTCACGTGACATTACGACATCATCAGAGTTATAAATTGGCAGCGAAATATTTTTTTTTTCTTAATATTAACACATCAGAGCTTCTAACAAAATACTTCAAAATATATATAAAAAGTGTAATTGAATAATTACACATTAAAATAGTATTTGTGCCATGTATGACATAGATAATTTACAAACATTATATTCATGGCATCATTAATACATACAAAAAAAAATATAAATATTATTCTCCGAATATTATAATAATGGACTAAACATATTAGTCTACAAAAATGGGAGGCATCCTAGTCTCAGATACTGCCATCAAGATCACCTAAAGGTCTGGACAATCCTGATACTCCTCCTCTTCATAACCTGTATTAATATATAATATTGAGAGAAATAATAATACAAAAATACCTAGTGAGTCCACTATTTTCGATAATAATATGATTGCTGATTTATTAGAAATAAAGAACACAATGCAATGACATAATAAAATGACAGTTTTATATGCAGAGTCTTATTTATTTAAATAACCATTTTCTTCTAGCATTCACCTTATAGAGACGTAACTCTAACAAATAGATTTAAGGAGACATCACTCCAGTATATAAAATCTAAGAGACGTAACTCTTGTCTAACGTATTATAGGAGACGTTACTCCCGTTTAGCGAATGATAGGAGACGTCACTCCCGTTTAGCGAGTTCTAAGGAGACGTTACTCCTCTAACAATTTATCTAAGGAGACGTCACTCCTCTAATAATTATTATTTTTTTGGCACAGGCAGACGTCACTCCCTGGTCCGTTGGCAGACGTCACTCTCAACTCTTTTATAATTAAAATAACAAAATATGCAAATTCCACATGCGCAACCAATCAAATAAAGCAGAAATCATAACATTATGGAAATTCAGCATCACTCTCAGTGAATAAGAAATACTCACAATTCTCTACTACAAAGAGATATCCACAGGAATAATGACTGCACAGTTATATACATTTGATAATATATTAGTATAAAATACTAAGAACCTATTTTAACATTTTATCACTTTCGACTTTTAAACCACTTAACACAATTTTTAATGTTGCTTAGATATTATAACGGCATAAAATAGGCTAATTATATTACCACGTATTTTGTGTGGTCATTATTACGAAATTTATTAATTAAGGACTAAAATACTCTTCAAGTAAAAACGGTATTATAAAAGCTTTTATCTATTTTTGTACCAAATCGACTTAGTGACTCCATTAATATAATTAATAGGTTTTATATTTTAAAAGTACATAAGCAGTACAATATTAATAATCTTTATTTTAATCTTATAAAATTTGGGTAGAATAACGGCATTAGTGTAACTAATGCTTAAAAATACTTTAAAAGCATTTGGGTTGCGTAATAGCGCTTTTGTAAAATAGTGATTTTTACTCGGGCATTATAACGACGTGATTCATTAATTAAATACGCTGCTTGAAATATCATGTTAAAACATAACTTAAAACACATTAAAACACTTTTATAATTTATAATAATAAAATATATAAAATTCATAAAACTTAAACTTACCAAAATACCTACGAGAGAGAAAAAAAGTGGGTCCTTTTATGTTCTTTTCTTGTCCTTTTCCTTTTATGCCCTTTACTAGACACTTCTTGCTTTTGTCCCTTTTCTTTCTTAGCTTCCTTCTTCAACACACACGTACAAAGAGATATTCTGGACCATTTTCTTTTATTTCTTTTTCTTTTCCTTATCTTCTCTTTCTTCTGCTCAATCTCTTTTCTTATCCACAGAGAAACACGAAAGGTATAGTTAGAGAGAACTTACCAAACGGAAAAGAGAGACTACTGCTTCTTGTGCTGACCGATTGAGAACCAAAGAGAGAGAGAGAAAACAAGAAATGAAGCAAGAGAATCGAGAGAGAGTTTTTGAGACAAATTGAGAAGAGGTGCAGAAAATAAGAAGGAAGAAGAAGGTCGTTGGGCGTGAATTGAAGAGAGGGTGAACCTTCCTTTATACTGATTTGGATGGCTGGGATGGCTTGGATCAAAGCTCATCCAATGGTTGGGGACTCCTCCTTGGGCAGCAAGTTTAGGTGAGTGTTGCATTGTCAAGGATCCAAGAAGGAAGAAGAAATGAGAGATGAAAGAAGGGGGGCTGTATCTCTTCGGGTAAGCTTGAACGGCTGGATGTATTGAGTGGAACCTGATCCACGGTTGAGAATGAGCCATCTGGGCCTTGAGCTGCTATGACAAGGCATGTAGAGGAATAGGAAGTAATCATTAAGCGCCAAATATCTCGTATCTACAACTAACCAAACGTTGGCTTCTAACTGAGCTAATTTTCTAATTGAATTCTTTGTCTTTCCTTTTGATTACGTTGGGCCAGGTTCTTTGTCTAAGGTGGGTCTTCAACGTTTTTGTCTGGGCTGTACGTGTGGGCTGGACTCACGAAGAAATAAAATGGGCCCACAAATTACTAATATTCTATTTTCGTCCAAATCAAGAGTGTTATATTTCACAAATGTTTTCGCACTCTAAACGGAATCCAAAAATTATGAAATTCAGAGGGTAGCTAGAGGACTTCGAGACAAGCGTTCTGACTTTTGAATCGACCAAAATGGAGTTTGTTTAACCCTATTTTTGTTATTTCAAAATTTAAGGTCCGTTTGAATTTTTATCAAATTAAAACTATAATTGCTTCTAAATGTTCTTTTACCTTATTACTAGGTCTTAAATCATATTTTAAGATATTTTATTCAATATTTTAAAATACGGGGTGTTACAAAAAATCAACTAATTAATGAATATGAGGGTCTCTGACCTACCTATATAAAGAGCCATATGCATCCATCTATTGGCACACTCATGGGCATAGGTTAAAAGAATTCCCTGAAATCTTTATTTTTCAGAATTCTTGTTGTTGCAGAAAATTCTCTTTGTTTCGCTTGAACAAAGATATAGCTAGAAATATTTATAATTCCACTAATTATTTAATTTAATTAACATTTTATTCGTTATGTTTATTGTTCTGGTTCACGTACGGTTTTTGTTTTGCTTCTTGTGCGTGAGAGGTTTTGAAATAACTGTAAATCATGAAATTTTGCATTTGTAAATGCTTTAGCAGTAAAGCATGAAAACCTTCAGCACTAACCCTCAACTTGCACACGGTAAAACCTATTTTGCCTTGAAACCTACTGTACACTTGCATTGTAAATATTGTTTTGCTGTTTTTTTTTTTTCTTCCTTCTCCTCTGCATCTCAACAGATGATAGCCAAGGAGATGATCCCACCATGAACTCCGGCCAATAGCTTCTCATTTCCAGCATTGGCTAAAACCCGCATAAGGCTGCGTGGGTCTTTGCCGAATACAGTAGGCGCCGACCCGTCTTGGCCGGCGTCGATCCGTGTGAGAGAGGCCATGTCACCAGAGGTTTCTGGGTAAACGGCGACCCCTCTGGGTCGCCGTTTGCAGCTGAATAGTGGCCATGAATGGCTGCTGGATAAGGTGGCAGTAGGGATGAGTTTGGTAGTTTGAAACTATGGACGAAGATTGACGCATTCTTTAGTTCGAGAGGACCCTGCAAATTGGATGTTATTTTGAGGAGATATGATACATTGTCATTCCAAGATACAACTCCTGACCACTTTGCTTACATGACAACCTTTATTTTATTTTATTTTTATTTTTATTTTTTAAAGAAAAAAACCATAAAGCTAGCTGGGGGAGGACCACCTTATCACGTGTGTAAGGTGGTTAGGAGTTGTGTCTTAGGGTTAGGAGTGGGCAGAACTCACCCATACCTGTGAAATCGAACCGGTCTGCACTGACCCGACTTGTGAAGAATGAATATAAAGCATTCTTTTAAAATTGGAGATCCTGAATCATGTAATCTGTAATTTTTAGGGCGGGTTGCGGTATTAATATTTTTCCCACCTGTAGACTCGCCCCGCATCCCTCTTTACTCATACCATCAGATTTTGAGATTTTCCCCCAAAAAACCCTAAGAGTCACAACTCACGACAAGAAACCCTTAAACCAGAGCAGCGCATCCCATCCATCCGAAGGTCAAGTGTGATTCACTGATTCTTTCTAATTTTGGCCAATTATTTGATTTCTTATACGATTTAGGGTTTGAAATCAAATGGGTTCTTCACTCTTTAAAATTGTGACCGTCGGCCATCACTCATCTTCCACACAATTTGTGCATCGACTCCTCTGTGCTGAAGCAATCTTCACTCTTCAACTTCTACCGTCGGCCGTTGGTATAGGTAGGTCAATCTCTCTCTCTCTCTCAAAACGACACATTTTCAAAACTATATTCTCTAATCTCTACTGTATAGACTGTATAGTGGTAGTGGACTCCTTTTCAAATCTATATTCTCCAATCTCTACTGTATAGACTGTATAGTGGTCGTGGACTCCTTTTCAAATCATATTTTTATTGTGGTCTTCAAACACTTACCAAGCTCATATTGTTGAAGAAGAGCTTGTATTTTTGCATGCCGATGTTTATGCATATACTCTAGAAGACTAGAAATAGTGGTTTCTGTTAGTGGCATCAATATCTGTCATCTGAATCCTGTTACGTGAAGGCTAGATAAAGTGTGGTTCAAGGCAGATACCAGATCATGTTTTCAGTTCTAATGTATGACTAACCAAAAAATATTTTAAAGTTTTTGAAGACCTCATTGCTACCAAAACAATGGCCTTCGACCACTTCAGGACTCAAACCGACAGTCACATGGTTGCAATAACGCACGCACACCTTTACTATATGATTTAAATTTTGAGCCCAAAAATTACTGTCATATGTCTGTGATGAAAACAATTTAAACTGAGCATGGCCTTCTGCTGTATTATTCACAATTATCAGGTAGTCACGCCACTATTCCAGGACAGAGTTTAAGAAAATATTTATACAGCTACAAAGAATGGCCAGAAACAGAGAAGATATAAGCCCAAAAAGTTTAAGAATGTCTTTTGTTTTCTCTTCGATGAACCATAAAACTACCTCCCTCCCCGCTGCTTCAGATAGCTTCTTCTTCAGTATGTGAATGACCTCGCTAATGGGTCTCCTCAAATTTCCAATAAAAATGCCCCCATCTCCAAAACACCGAACATCAGCTGCGAAAAATGTGTCAAACCCGAGACAGGGCTTCAACAGCCGCATCAAATTTGGCCCAAAAAAGAAACACATGTTTCAGCCCCATAAATCTGTCTCGGGGGGGCATTTCGTCGAACAATTTGTGAGCAACACATAAATCTCTACGTTTTGTATACCCACATAAAATATTGTTGGCAGTGTAGATCTCTGCGACTGCGAGGGTCCAAAACATAATTTGATTGCCGGACAATGGTTTCCCAAAACCCTGAACAAAGCACATACATGCTGAGCTCTCAATGAGTGAGTGCAATGGCCTCATTCATTAGCAACAACCATAAACGGTTTAAGGTTTTCACTACTAAAACAACCACAAATCCTTCTCTTTTTTCTTTATCTTCACTACCCAGTATTAAAAAGCATATAATCTTGTCAGTTCAACCATACCCATTTGGTAAAAACTTAAGTGGGTAAAACTTTTATTTTAACAGAATCAAGCTCAATAATCAATTTGATAGCAGTAAAACAAGAACAAAACTGCACTTAAAAATACCACTACTAAGAAACAAAACTTTCAATTCTTCCAAAAGTAAAGTCATAAACACTACCCACAATAACGAAACCTGAGCTCCTCCCTATAAACGTCAAAACCAGCAGCAACTTTCAAAGCATTCAACTGTCCTCCTGTGACCCCTCATTCTATTGGTATGTCGAACGTGAGACTTATTTATATACATAAAAAAGACTTCTGGTTAAATCCCAGGATTCAGTTGCAGCACCGGACCACTAGACATTGGATCCTCCTAGTCGAAGCCACTGAATCCCTCTGGATCTTCCGAAAGGAGAAGCTAAGGCAAGACCCGGCATTCGGTCATGATCTCCGCCCACCATAGGAGCGCCAAATGGATTCTCCTGGATGAGAAAATGCCTCCGAAGAAAGCCTCTATACCGGCCAGCTTCCGTCTTCCTCTTCTTGCTGCTCTCCCAAAACGAAGCAAACCTAGCTTTCCATTGACCAATTCCCTGCGCTCCCGCCGCTCGTCCAAACTCCTCATCAAATTTCTGTTTCCACAACTCATCACGTGAAGACAAATACCTCAATTCGGAGCACACGCATCCCACCTTTGCGAGATCGGGACCGTGAAGAGATTCCAAAATCTTAAGTTTAAGATCTGCCGGGAGGCGCATAAAGCACGGTGGAAGGCCGAGACCAGTCTTTTCACAAAGATCAATCAAAAGTGGCAATACGAGCCCATCCTTCACCATCTTCCAAAACTCAAAAATCTCACTTTCATTTTCTTCGTCCCTATTAGCTAAACCGATTGCCGGCACAAGCCGATTCTCATTCAAACACACCCGATACAACCCCGACCCGCCCTTAGCCAAACACCCGTAGATAGTGACCAAGTGCCCTAAATTCTGAAACTTCAAAACAACACTTTCAACCACATTACAGAAATTACAATAGCCCCCATATCCTAGAAGCTCAGGCAGAGTATACCTGAGCGACACCGTAAAAGCGTCATTCGCAAGATGAATCCGGTCAACCTGCATGCCCGAGACTGAATCGAATCCGACGAAACCGGACTCCAAAAGAACCGCGTGAACTGCGATCACCAAAAGCTTGTGGTCACCATCATAGTCGCCCAGCACCCTCCTCAAAAAACGACGCTCCGAAAACTTCTTCACCATTGGAACCGACCCATCATCCACCCCCATCGTTTCAGCACCGGAAAATTCTAGGGACCCGTCGTACTCAAAGAAATAACTCTAAGATAGAGATTGGCGGAATAATTGCATCTGATTCATTCTGATCATTAATTTATAGAGAAAAGGTTATACAAGTTTACGTCAAACTATAATTCCAAACCAAAACATAACTCCTACTAGATATTTACTACTAATGAAAAACAAAGCAGCAATCCTATTACACGTTTACTTCTGTTTTAATGCTAATACAATTTCTTTATCTGCAGGAGTCCTACTCTGATGATAACCCATGATGCAAGTCTTCTAAAGTACTTCAACAACAACTCTGTTAGCAGTCTTGAAGAAGTAGAGCTCGATGACAATTCCTCTGCAGAGTTCTTTGACAATAACCCTACTTCTGAATCCTAATGTTGTGGTATAACTGCAACTCTTTCTGTTGATCTGAACTGGAAGAGACACCGTCATCGTATGATGCTGAGATATTTATTTATTTTTTAAAAAAATAATAAAAAATCCTTGATCGTGAATTTCTTTTACTCAAATGTATTATATATGCACATATATGCACTTGAAGGTGAAGCGCATATATTGTTACGATTCTCTCTCTTTTTGGAATAAATCTCTACCAATCGTATTAATTAGTCCTTATTTTATTTCCAAGAAGAGTCATGTTTCCATCTAAGTTCTCATTGACTGTAGTAGTATTTTCCTTAGCTTATATGGGTTGCCAGCAACGGATGGGAGAAATTAATTCCATATAGGAGTTCTTGTAGGTTGCGGTGCATTAATATTATTTCCATGTAGTCTTTATATTTTCCATGCAAGTTATTTCCTTAAAAAGGAGTCTCACACCTCCTAGTCTATTCAGGTTAGGGTTACAATTCCTAACCCTAAATCAAGTCAGTTGTAACCTTTATTTAAGCTTGAGTTTTGCAATAAAGTGGGGGAGAATTATTAAGATAAATCAACACTTGTGAAGTTTAAAGACTTAAAGTCCTTCTAACGACTTTATGAGGTTTAAGGTCCATCTAAGGCTCTAACGACTTTAACGTTCGTCATAGGAAAAGCACGTAGGAGAAATCCTGCTGATTTTCCTGTTCAACGACCAATTACAAGATCCTTTTCAAATTCTCGTAACATATATTATTCAAGTTCTTTATTATTTTTTTTTTAAAAAAAAAATAAAAATAAAAAATCAGTTAATAGATAATATATATCTGCAACTCTTAAATAATTATCCAGAATATAGATGGATTTAATCTTAACTTTCTTCCACAATGCAAGGAGATTTTTAATCACCTTTATCTTTAACCAATTGGTTTTTTTTTTTTTAAAAAAAAAATTATTCAATTAGTGCTAATCTATTTAAATGATTAAATTCATTTGAATTTATCATTCATTCAACTTGAAAAGAAAAGTGCTTCTCCATTGGCTTGCACGCGGATCGATCACCAGCTCAATTGCCAACTCAATGGTTATTTACCGTGCTATATATTATAATATTGTTATCGAGTACGAGACTCCATCTATTAAGGAGCTAGAAATATTAATTAAATAATTACGTTTAATATTTTTTCAGTAAATTAAACTTTTAAAATAAACAACAATTTAATATATTTATATATATAAAAAAATATTAATTAAATAATTAAATTCACATTTTCTCTCAAGTTAAACTCTTTATTTTTTTCTTCATAACCGAGGTATTCAGAGCTTTGCCCCAACTACATCTCTAGGACATTCAAAGCGTCCTCTTTACAAGGGTTAGATAAAGCTCAAACTTTAGCGCACATGCATAGTCCTAAAAAATGTTTGCACTCAACTTAAACTTTTAGAATGATGTAACCACTAGATCACCAAAAACTCTAGTTTTAGAGAATTATGATTATTTTATGCAATTAAATTAACATGAAACCATTCTCTTTTTTTTTTTTCCTTTTCAAATATGGGGAATGGAAAACTTAATTACAACAACTAAAAATCGAAAATGGGTGGGCAACCGAAACAACAGCTTCAAAATAGACATAAAACAATGCTAAGATAAACAAGTAACAAATTAAAGTAACCGGCGGGAATGTGACAAATAAATGATCTGGCCCATCAAGAGAACAAGAGCAGCTACAAAATGCTGTTAGCAAAGGCAAAGCAAAGGTCGACGCTAATAACCTATTTTCAGCGTCGACTATTAGTTGTCTACGCTGATAATAAGTCATTAGCGTCAACTCTAGAGTTGATGCTAATGACCCTATATAAACAAATTAATATTTTTTTGAAAAAATTGAAAAGTATTAGCGTCGACTTTTTAGTCGACGCTGATAATAGGTTATTAGTGTTGACTTATATGTGTCGACGTTGATAATAGGTCATTTGTGTCGACTCTAATGACCTTGTATAAAAAAAATAATAATAAAAAAATAAAATAAAATAAAAGAGTTTTTTTTTTGAAAAAATTGAAAAGTATCAGCGTCAACCTAAAAGTCGACGCTAATAATAGGTTATCAGCGTCGATGCTGATAATAGGTCATTAGCGTCGACTCTGGGGTCGACGCTTATGACCTTGTATCACAAAAAAATAAAAAAGAAATCATATAAACCTATTAAACTTTTTATTTATTTATTTATTTTATAAAAAAAATAATAAAAAATGAAACCTATAGAAAAAAAAATACTTCTTTTTTATATTATTCGTAAATTTTTATTTTTTAAATTTTTAATTTTTAGGTTTTAATTTTTGGGTTAAATGCCATTTCAATCTCTGGGTTTTTAAACTCATAAAAACCATAAAAATTAAAAGCATCTAATAACTTCAGTTACACTGATTAGGTTCTTAACAATCACTAATTTAAAGAAATTAATAGACGCCACTAACTAAGCTGTCCCAAACAACTAAGGGACAACCCATATTCCTTTAGTATCATGAATAATTAATGTTGGTGACCTCGTACTGGAGCTATTACAAGTTTGTTGTTTTTTGCATATTATCTGTATCATGAGCCTAATAAATGGTTCATAATGCATGGCTATGATATTCTAGTGCCACCAAAAACCGGTGTTTTACTTAATTGGAAGTGCTTTTGGGCCTGCATACTAAATTTTCAAAGACGTCACATCTGCCATCTCGATCTTAACTTTTCACACATTAACATTTGAACTCTTTTTGGTTTGTTTCTTATTCTAGTAATTATTTTTTAGGGTTAAACACATTTTTAGTCCATAAATTTTAGAAATTTTATATTTTAGTCCCTGAGTTTCAATTTGCATCACAGATGATACTTCAATTTTGAGAAATGACTGAATAAGTACCTCGGTTAACTTCTCCGTTCAAAAACTAACAGATCGCCACGTGTCAACCTCATAGGTTGACACGTGGCACTATATAAAAAAAATTAAAAATTAAAAATCTTTAAAAATGAATTAAAAAAAATAATATTAAAAAATAAATTAAAAAAAAAAATTTGAAAAAAATTTGAAAAAAAAAGGGGGTGGCTGCCACCCCCTTAGCAACCATGGGGTGGCCGGCCACCCCCTTGGCCGGTCTGGGGACCCCTTGACAAATAAAAAAAAAAAAAAAAAAAAAAAAATTCAAGATCGGTTTTGGCCCCTTGGGGGTGGCCGGACCACCCCCTATACCGGCCAAGGGGGTGGCCCTTTTTTTTTTTTTTTTTTTTTTCAATTTTTTTAATATTATTATTTTTTAATTCATTTTTAAAGATTTTTAATTTTTAATTTTTTTATATAGTGCCACGTGTCAACCTCTGAAGTTGACACATGGCGGTCCGTTAGTTTTTTGACGGAGAAGTTAACCGAGGTACTTATTTGGTTATTTCCTAAAACTGAGGTATCATCTGTGATGCAAATTGAAACTCAGAAACTAAAAAATAAAGTTTCCAAAATTCAAGAATTAGAGAAGTACTTAACCCTATTTTTTATTGGTAAGTTATACAAGCAGCCATTGGGTCTTGAATCTATGGGTTCACCCTTTACCTTGTTTAATAGGGGGAGGAGATGTCATTTCAGCTATTTTTGTAGGTCAATACATCCAACCTTTTGGCTTTAAAGTAACTATGGATGAGTTGACTGGGATATAGGAGGTCCATTTTCTTTCCACTACTGGTCATTCTTAGCATGCTGGGTGTTTTTTTACTATGTTTTTAACTTAATGATTGTTAGTGTATTATATTTTATTGTTTTGTCTTGGTGCCTTTTCTTTTAACCCCTCTAATTGGTTGCGGTGGGTTTTTGTATATATATTGGTGGGGAAGAGGGGTGGTCGCTCCTAGCATTATGCTCTTTGGTGTATTTAAGGGAAAATATGAGCATATGTATGAACAGTCAGAGGAGTTCCAGCAGGAGCTGAAATTGAAGGTTCGAAAAATATTAACACTACAAGAATGGCGAAGGAGAAAAATGCAGATGAGGGTATGCTGAAAGCTCTGTTATTTCCTTGTTTCTATTGACTTTTCATTTTTTGCTTCATATTCTCATGATCGTGTAGATATCGAAAGAGGAAGGTAGATTGAAGAAGGATGAAGAAGAAACAAAAGAGATGTGGAAGAGAAAGCGTGAGCACGAGGAGAAGTGGGAAGGAATAAGAGGACAAAGGGTTTGTTTCCATAACTCTCTTCTAAGGGAGTTCAATAACAGATGCTTGTTTATGTCGCTGGTTTTCATACTGTTTGCCATAACTTTTTGGAATGTTCTACTGAAAATTATAGAAAAATGAAATGTAGATGTTCTATTGTAATTATCATATTGGAGTAGATTTGAAAAGAATCATATATACCAAGTTGGATTTTAAAGAATATGCCAACTTTTTCATCCCTGTTTGAGAAGCTTATGATGCTTAGTTGAAAGTAGGATTGGTAAAGGGGGAGTGAAAATGGAAGGTGGTGTGATCAATGAGTGGAAGGATATTCCTATGGAGCTCTTATTGCAATGGCAATTAACAGACATTGCCATGCTTTTGTTGCCATTGCCATAGAAACAATCTATGTTCTTTTACATTATCAACATATTATAAGCTGAGACACATTGTTTGGCAGGATGATGATCAGCTATAGGAAAGGCTTGGTTGTGACTAGTCTGGTTCTTCTTAAGTGGATACTGTGTTTTGGGTTGGTTTAGTACTGGTGTATGGTAATTGTGGGGACTATTTGTTTTGTAATGTCCTATTTAGGGAGTAATGTGCACCTGTGTGATTGTGAGGGTACTACCGTACTAGATTTAAGGTAGTATCCTTAATTTCCTTCTGATGATGATTTGCTTATTATATATATATATATATATTTAACTTTTAGGGTATTAGCCTTGACCCAGTCGACGCTAATGTCATTAAAAAAAAATTTAATTTTTTTTTTAGGATATTAGCGTTGACTATGTCGACGCTAATGGCCTATTATAATTTTTATTTTTAAAAAAAATTTAGGCTATTAGGGGTCGACGCTAATAGCCTATTAACTTTTTTTAAAGAAATTATTTTTAAGGTATCAGCATCCACAAGAGTCGACGCTGATGATAGACTATTAGCGTCGACTACTTATCAGTGCCGACTTGTGATATATGTGTTACAAGTTTTAGCGTCGGCCACATATAGCATTAGTGTCGACATATGTCGACACTAATAGTGTATAATCAACGTCGACACTGATGATGGATTGATGATAATTAGCATCGAGCTTTTAGTGTCGACTTATTAGCGCCAAAAGTTGACGCTAATGAGTAAATTTTTTTTTAAAGTCGACTCTAAAAAAAAGTTAAAGGGTTTTCCCATGGGGTGGTTCGATCACCCCAAGGGCCAAATCCTCTAAAAAAAGCCACCCCCATGGGTCATGGGGATGGTTCAGCCACCCGTAGACCGGCCGGTCTAGGGGTGATCGAACTACTCCCGTAGCCCTTAGGGGTGGTTCGATCACCCCCAAGGGGCCAAAACCCATAATTTTATTTTTTCTTTTCTTTTCTGCCATAGGGTTGCCGAACCACCCCGCATGGGGTGGTTCGGCCACCCAACCACCCCCTTGGCCAAAATTGGGGTGGCCAAGGAGCCACCCCTGTTTTCTTTTCTTCTTCTTTTTTTTTTCAATTTTTTTTTTTAATTTATTATTTTATTATTTTTAATTAATTTTTAAGATTTTATTTTTATATAGTGCCACGTGTCAACCTCAGCGGTTGACATGGGTTGGCCATTAATATTTGGACAGAAAATGTAATAGAAATACCAAAGTGATTTTTACCCCTAAACTCAGGTCTTCCTATGAAATAAATGAAAACTCATGTACTAAATTTAAAAAAGCTTAAAATTCAAGTACCAATAAGGTACTTAACCGTAATTATTTTTTTTGGATAACTTCACAAAAGGATATTGAACTATTAAGCGTTTTGATGAAAGGATATCAAACTATCATTTCTCTCGAACCGGTGTATTAAACTATCAAAAACCCTCAAATAAGGGTATTCCGTCAGCTTTGGGCGTTAAATCCTGGCGGAATTCCCAAAATACCTCTCTTCTTTTTTTAGAAAAAAAAAAAAGAGAAAAAAAAATGATAGGATTTAGGTGTTGGTCAGAATTTAACGGAATTTGCAAAAATACTTATGCTTGAATATTTGAAAAAAATTTTAAAAAATAAATACTAGGGTATTTTGGAAATTTTGACATGATTTAATGCCAAAAGCTGACGGAATACTCTTATTTAAGGGTTTTTAATAGTTTAATATCTTAGTTCGAGAGAAATGATAGTTTGGTATCCTTCGATCAAAACGCGTGATAGTTTAGTATCATTTTGTGAAGTTATCCCATTTTTTTTAAAAAAAAAAAACGAAAGATCTGAGTATTTCATTAATCAAAGATTATGAGCATAAAGCTCTTACATCATAAAGCATGAAACTCTGCAAAATCATAACCACTTGCTATGAGGTTACATAGTCATAGATACAAACAAAATTCTTACAATAAAGTGTTATTTATGATTTTCATCTTCCGCTAACCCATGTACAAAAATAGTTAAAGAGCAGATTATATCTAAGACAACTGTAGCCAAATATCCTAAAAATTTATTTAAATTGGCCGTGAGAGATAACCCCTTACACCTGACTAAGCTTCATCCCATAGATCGTCTGTGAGGTCAGATCTAAAAAGAAGAAAACTCTTATTCAAAGTAAAAACACAACCAGCAAACAGCAGCAGCGGCCAATAAGGAGATAAACGGCACATCACGGAAGTAGATGGCTGGATGCATAGCGGAGAAGCCAAAATTGTTGATCTGGTTAGAGAACACCTACAAACAAAAGAAAAACCAAAATGAGAGGGGGAGGGTGGGAGCTCTCAGATCTGTTTTCTAATGGGTGAAATCTAATTAGAACGTGTTATTTGAAAATAGAAGGCAAATCCACTTTAGAGATATAGTGCAATGCATTTAGTAAAAAGAATTAGATGCATTGCAATGTTTTATTCAAACATTGCAGTCAATTAACACATTCCAATTGATTGCAATAATTGAATAAAAAAAAAATGGTTGCAATGCATCTAAGTCTTTTTACTAAATGTATTGCACTATATCTGTAAAGTGGACATGCCTTTCCCTTTCTCTTTTTCTTATTCAAACATCGCAATCAATTGGAATGTGTTAATTGATTGCAATGTTTGAATAAATCTAATTCTTTTTACCAAACGCATTGCACTTTGTCTCTATAGTGGATTTGCCTTTCCCTTTCTTTCTTTTTTTATTCAAACATTGCAATCAATTAACATGTGTTAACTGATTGCAATGTTTGAATAAAAAACAAGTGGTTGCAATGCATCTAACTCTTTTTACCAAATGCATTGCACTATATCTCTGAAGTGGCCGGATTTGCCTTCCCCTTTCAGAAAATTTAGAGATATCCCTAGGTTTAAAGACGATATAACACAAATCCTGATGTTGGTAATTACACCTGGAATATGGGCCTTTATTCAGTAAACTAACATATAAGTTCTCCCAAAAATTAGAACAGCTTGTCGGATTAATTTTTTTTTTTCCATCCATTTTCTAAGCGATCGATATGATCGATGATTGGGACATGATATATATTTTCAAGAATATAGTTTTCTTCTAATCTTGGTCGAAGAAAATTCTTTTAATCCGATCTATTAAATTAAAATGTCTTCAAAATGCTTGAGAAATTTCACATGCAATATTTTTAACAGAGTATGTGAGCAGTAAATACATTTTGAACACGTACACTGTTTTAGAGAAATTTTCTCCAATTGAGTCACACTCTTTGGTCTGAGTACATGAAAATGTTTACTTGAATGCAAAAATAAAAATAAAAATATGAATACTTATTCATGTGGATGCGGTGCACTCATATTATGGCATTTATTAGACTTCAACCATTTCCTTTACCGATTATCAGCATAAAGCTGGACATAGCAAAAGAAGTATGAATTCAAAATCGGATAATTAATTTCAAGCCATTAATTTTGTTTTCAAGTCATTAATTTCTAGTCATATCCATTTGCATGTGCTTTCCCAAGTCATAAATTTCTTGCCAGCAGATACATTTCTCAAAACCTGTAATTAATTTGATTTCTTTTTCATTGTTCTTTCTAGAGAGAGTCAGCGAAAAAGAGATGCAGGGAAATCTAAGCTT
This sequence comes from Alnus glutinosa, assembly GCF_958979055.1. Taxonomy (NCBI): domain Eukaryota; kingdom Viridiplantae; phylum Streptophyta; class Magnoliopsida; order Fagales; family Betulaceae; genus Alnus; species Alnus glutinosa. Next base: position 23,108,483 of record NC_084896.1, read on the forward strand.
TGCTACAGAATCGGGCGACACAACCTCTAAGTTTGATGATGATGGCCGCCCAAAACGAACTGGTAATATATATATATATATATTTATATATCTTTTACTCTTTCTATGAAAACATAAACTCTCTAAGAGGAAAGGGTTTGACTTCATTTTCTTTTTGGCATGGTTTTTGAATTTTGAAGGAACCTTGACGACTGCAAGTGCCCATATCATAACAGCAGTTGTTGGGTCTGGAATACTGTCTCTTGCATGGGCCATTGCTCAGTTGGGTTGGATTGCTGGGGTTTTTACTCTCGTTATCTTCTCCATCATCACTTTGTATACTTCTGCTCTACTTGCTAACTGTTATAGGTCTCCTGACCCTATTACTGGGAGAAGAAACTACACTTACATAGAGGCTGTAAAGAGCAACTTAGGTAAGAAGAAGATGGCATTTTTCTTTTTCCAATTGTTGCTTTTGTTTTTTCGTTTTTCTTTTTTGGATATTCGAGGCTTTGGCCCGATTAGATTCTCAAGATATCATGCAAAACGCTCTCTTCACATGAATCGTGTAAAGGTCGGGTTTTCGTATGCTGCCATGATCCCAACAAATTGTTTGCACTCAATAGGATTGATTGGTTGAACTTTAGACCTGATTCTTTACGAGGCATCGGGACCAAATGACTTGCTACTTGAGCCAATCCTGTGGATGTTTTTTCTAGTTGATGCTGAGCCGAAGCATGTCTTTTGGCTGGAAGATCAGAACCTATTAGTTGATACTAAATCATTTGCTTATGAGGGAGATCTTCAGATGTAGATGCCTTTATGTTCGAGTGGTAAGTTATTTAAACTTGGTGCCTAATAAAATATTAGGTCTAAGATTTAACCCTTTTTGAATGCAAATAATTTATTGGAGCCATATTCGCAGCTTTACTTGATTTGTGTGGAGAGAGCGCTTTGCATGATATTTTGAGATCTAGTCCGATCCAATCCGGACTAAACCCTAGATACCCGGGTTATTAAAAAAAAAAAAAAAAAAAAAAAAAAAAAAAACTACAGGTTCGAGGTAGGAAACTCATATACTCTCTCTTAACTCGATCTGATCTCTCTCTCCACAGGAGGACTTAAATACAAGCTTTGTGGTGTAGCTCAATATACGAATCTTGTAGGGCTGACAATTGGTTACACCATCACTTCCGCTATTAGCATGGCGTAAGCAATCCAAAATCTCGTTTTTTTTTTTTTATTTTTTTATTTTTTTATTTTTATTTTTTTTATTTTGCGTGCTTGTAGTGCAATTTATTCAATTAAAGGTTCCCAAGTGATTTATTTCTTATGCTAATTGCTAATTAAAATCGTTTACAAATAGTTGTTCGAAGTGTAGAGAATTTAAGCAAGTGATTGTTAGAGACTATTTATAAAACTCACATGATCGAGTAAGTGATTAGATAATCTAATTTTTATTGGGTCAAATAAGACCTATAACTGGTCTCTCACAATCTTTTGTCCGAATATTCTATATTTCGAACATAAATAATTGTAGACAATTCTAATCCGATTTGATGATCGAGTATGACCTCATTTCGTGTATGCATGTGCTCTTGAATAATTATGTGTGTAGAGTTCGGTCGAGTTAGATTTAACATATATAATCTTCTATTTAAGTCTCAACACTACCCGCCCGAGCTCACGCACGAACACGAATCGTCACGTTTAAATGCGTGTAGCATATATGCTTTATTGAGTGGTGGTTTTGTTTTTGTTAACCAGGGCCATCAAAAGATCGCACTGCTTTCATAAAAGTGGGCATGAAGTGGGGTGTCACACCTCAAACAATCCCTACATGATCCTCTTTGGAATCGTACAGATTATTCTGAGCCAAATACCAAAATTTCACGACCTCGCAGTGCTCTCCTACATCGCGGCAATCATGTCGTTCTCCTACGCTTTCATAGGCATTGGTCTTTCCGCAGCAAGAATAGCAGGTCAGCAACTACGTAAATCGGTAATAGTAATTGATGTGTTTTTTTACGACTGTGAATATTTGTGGTGCTCCATTCTTGAAAAAAGGTCAAAAGTAAAAATCCCAGAAAGAAACCAGTTGGTTCAATAAACGGGGCAAAATTACTGAATTCCCAAGGTTTGAAAAGCTTTAATTGGGACGTTTCGTTTTCAATGGATGGTCCAGAATTTTTCACGTCATCAATGCTGATTAAAAATTAAAACATTTTCTCTCTTTTCAGCCGTTAATCCTACTTGGCTACCTCCATCATGACTAGTGTACACCACAGTCTTCGCCACACCATTGGCTACTATCAATAAGATTCTCTCAATTTGATAGTTATTTTATGGTTATTATTTAAAATTAATGCATTTTATGATATATTTAAAGTTAATATTAACATGTTTTTTTAAAAAATTAATAATGTAAAATTATATACACAGTTAGATGCACAAATTTTAATAATGACAATGAAATATATCAATTTTTCATTTGAAATAGAGATCCCATTCCCAATCTACCACTAGCACCGCAAGCTGTCTCTCTTTTTTCTCTCGTTAATTAAGGGGATGGCTTCACAACCCTCAAAAATCAGGTTGGGGTGGCTAAGACGTATCACCCCTCCATAAACCCAAAGATGTGACCAAACCGCAGTCAAAGGGAGTGATTAGGCCATTTCTAACATGAGAAATGATAGACATGGGACGGTTGAACCGTCCCGTGTCCGTCATTTAATAATTAAAAAATATTTTTTAATAAAAAAAATGAAAAAAATGCATAAAAAATAAATTTTAAAAAAATATATATTATATTTTTTAATTATTAAATAACAGATTGTAGACGGTCAAACATTCCCTATCTATCATTTCTCCTTCCAACACAGCCTTTGCTGGTGGATGATCCACTCTCAAAAAACGATTCGACCACTCTTTTGGATGTTTAGGGGGTGGCCGAACAAAATATAATTCGGCATAGGCTAGTAATAGCAATGAGCCGATGAGAGTGGCAAGGACAAAAGAGTTACGATGGTTATGAAAGAGGTAGGGCTTGGCAGCTGGAAAGAGAAACACTTCGGGCTTGTTCGGTAAAAGCAATAAATTTTTTTCTCCCACTCTTCACTTATCCCAAAAACAATTAACTTCAAAACATTCTAACTTTATATTACATTAATAATTTTTTTTTATTATTTAAATAAATAAAAATTCACAACAATACAAAACTTTTTTACTTTTCTATACAAATTCTTGTTACTTTATATCACATCTATCACTTCCAACTCCCAATACCACTTCTCCTCCCCCTTACCAAACAAGGCCTTTAGCTTCTAATTTGCATTGATGACGTGAAATATTTTGGGCTATTTATTTAAAATGAACGGTAACAAATTACAATTCAAGTTATTGCACCCTATGTATATAATATCCTGAGTATTGCATAGAATCTAGAACCAACTGGGTTTGGCTCCATCAAAACTAGTCTATAGTATGATTGAAATCCAAAATATAGCTTACCATGATCCCTACAATCATGATCTAACCTGAGTTTTGGCTCAAAACTTGACGGTGGAAAGGATCATAACGAGTTTTTGGGTGAAGCCTAGGCAATAAAATCTAGTGTAGTCATTTTTCCACCCCAGAAGTTTTAGAGCATGTTTGGCAACCATCTCGATCTAATCTCTCCCTCTTCTTCTTCTTCTTCTTCTTCTTTTTTTTTTTTTTTTTTTTTTTTTTTTTCAAAAAAGTGAAGTCCAAAACATTCTAGTTTTTTACTTTTTTTTTTTATTCACTTTTTATATCACATTAATAATTTTTATTACTATTTAAATAAAAAAAAAAACCCACTACCAAACAAAATCTGTGCAATTTCAGCAAAAAAAAATGAGATGTAACTTACATTTAAGCCCTTATAAGTGCAATATTTTTAGCAGTTTACAGGTTCAAAAGCCAATTAAAGAGATTCCTTTTTCATTTTTGTCTTGATCTGATTATTTTTTGGCTTATAAATATCCGTATTGCTTATTTTGAGCAACCTCCGTCAATAATCAATAATAGTTAAAGCAACTATTGAAAAGTACAACTCTCTATTTTAGATATTACTTTTTTTATAATCTATTCAACAGATTCTTTATTTTACTCTAGCTCTACTTGAGCTTAAATATTATTTTTCATTCTTTTTATTATTATTATTATTATTATATTTTTGCAAGCACTCCATGAAAGAGAAAATATTGAATTTTCACACATTTTTTGATCTACACTGTATGAGTGTTGCACCAATTCAATATTCTAGTAAAGCAACCAAAAACAAAGGAATTGATCATGTAAAAACAATAAAAAAAAACATTGAAACAACAATGCAAAAAGAAAAACAAATCAGCTAAAAACAACGGTATATAATTACACGTAGCCCTGGCAATGAAAAGAGGGAGAACGAGTGCGATGCATGTGAATATCATATTGTTTTAGTTAATATTTTCATAATATTTTATTATTTATAGAATGACTGTATTTTATAACGGAAAATAGCCAATTTGCCTCATCTACTGTATTAAAAAAAAAAAAAAAATTGATAATAATTAAATTTAATTATTTTAGAGTATTTGACTAGCCTGCCGAAGATGCTCGATACTAACTGCATTCTATTTTTATTTTGCAGAAGGGAAAACAGGGAAAACAAGCATTGCAGGAATGACAGCAGGAGTGGGCGAATCAAGTTCACAGAAGGCGTGGAACAGCTTACAGGCCATTGGAAACATTGCCTTGGCCTATTCTTATTCTAACGTCCTCATTGAGATACAGGCAAGTCAATCTCTACTGCCTTTTAATTTATTTATTTTTTCAAAAAAAAATATTTATTTTTATTTTTATTTTTAATTAATGAAGAATTCATTAAAACAAAACTGAATATACATGTGACATGGGAGGGCAGCAATGTAAGCCTCTATGACAACACTATGGGCCTATGGCTGCACGTACACTAGCAATCAAGCCAAATAATCCGATCTATAACAATTAATTTATAGCTGGTCTTTAAACACATTATTAAACATACTATTCGGACTAGAATCCCGTGTAATAGAGCTGCTCAATAAATATAGAGTAGTGATTCACTACCACCTAAATATACAACTTTTCACCACCTTGTCTATGTGGCAAGGTGGTCCCCCACTTTAATTTATTTTTAAAAAATAAAAAAACTCAAAAAGTAGTGGGGGACCACCTTGCCACATAGGTAAGGTGGTGAAAAATTGTATATTTAGGTGGCATTGAATCATTATTCATAAATATATACGGCAGTAAACTATGAGTAATTACCTTTTGTCTCCATAAACTACAACACATTTTCAACATGTCCCAATGACCCAACACTCTTGACACTTAGGTACCTTAAAAAAAAAAAAAAAAAAAAAAACCCTAGAGGGTCCAACCCTCATGATAGGGGTGGTCCGACCAACCCCAAAAGCCAATAGACCACCTCCATATATTTTTTTTAGCTTTATCATTATTACTTTTGTTATTGATGTTGTTGCTATTGTCCTACTATTGTTTAGAGTACTACGACTTTTAAAATAAATTTGTCCTTCATAAACTAACATGGCTGTTCATAATTAAACAAAAGAAATATGACTTGTCAAATTAATTAATGAATGGTTAACGTTTTTAATGATTAATCAATTATGAACAGACATGTACATCAATTTGTAATGAAACCATAGAAAAGGCTGCAGTAATACCCTAAACATTTTCCAATATTATTGTTAATTTGTACGTTAGGTTGTATTTCCATATGGATAAATCAAAGAGAAATAACTCCTGCACAACAGTCATGCACATGTTGTGCAGGAGTATAGACACATGGAATAGGACCCATAAAGTGAGTCCCATCACATGGATCGCATCCCATATGTCTACAGTTCTGCACAACTGTTGTGCAAAAATCACTACTATCACTATATCGAAATGATGTGGACTGAAGTTTCCTAAGCTGCAGGATACACTAAAATCAAGCCCACCAGAGACCCTAGTGATGAAGAAAGCAACCACCGTTGCAGTCTCAATAACCTCCATCTTTTACATGCTGTGTGGAGTTCTTGGGTATGCAGCTTTTGGGAACAATGCTCCTGGCAATTTTTTAACAGGGTTCGGTTTTTATGAGCCTTACTGGCTTATAGACATCGCTAACATTTGCATTGTTGTCCATCTTGTGGGAGCTTACCAGGTAATTCTCAAAAAGGATATATCTTTGGATTCTTCTTCTTCTTCTTCTTCTTATCAGAAAGAAAAGGGAAAATTAAATGCTCTTAAGGTGTGTTATAGAGTCGTTTTTCTTTAAAAAGTTATTTGCCCTCACCAATTTTCATCAATTGGTATGCACAGGTAATAGAAGAAACTTCTTTAGATATACAATAGCCCAAAAATCATTTGTATTTTGGTTGCTTTTTGCACAAAATGAAACCAAACCAGATTATCCTAAGAGTTTCTATTCTAGTAAGAGAGAGAAACGCGAATTTTAAAACTTTAGAAGGTTTTGAGAGAGATAGAAAAAGATTAGTTTTTTTTTGTATCTTAAACTGGTATGGAATGGACTATTTATAGTGTCCACTTAACGGTTTTAATGTATGTTTACTAACTGACATGTAATTTGCAATTAAAAGTAAATAATTGTTAATTTAACAGTCATTAAAATCTGATCATTAGATATTAACATATAGTCTTGACCTTTAGATTAAATTTACAATTAACGGTTATTTAATTATAATAATTAGATTCGTAATTGTTAGTAATGATTACTAAATTCTAACCGTTAGATTAAACTTAATTTATACTAACGGTCAAGTGAATCCAACTGTTGGGTCACTAGATTGTATGATTATAAAGTCCACAAATTTACGGTTATAATATGATCGCTCCAAACTCTTATGCTTCATGCTAAGTGCCAAATGCGCCATCAAGGTGTCGCTAGTGCCCTACAAAACGCTGCCACAAACGCACGAATTGGGCCTGCAAGTGCGATAATATTTCGAGTCTTCAACAGTATTTTGGGCTTAATTGGAGCCCCTTGCATTCGGGCCATTGACTGCATATTTCCCAGTAGAGATAGGCTTGTTATTATTATTTTTTTTTTTTTTGCATGCATTAAAGGCATCATCATTAAGCTCAATCACTACTATCCTTTCAAATCTGTTTTTTAATGTATCTTTATAGCAACTTTTGTGAAACCTTGTTTGATATGAGTATGATTATCTATGCCGTTAGATGCATGGCATTGACCCTTCTTACTATTACGGTATGAGAATAAATTACTATAATTTGAGCCTAGAAAGAAGTCTCACATGGAGAACAAAAAAAGAAAAAAGAAAAAGAAATTAAAACGTGCATTTATAAAGCTCAACTCACACCAAACTAAAGAGAAAATACGCATTTCGAGTCTATATACCCCAAGTATTGCTTGGTTTTAAATTATTATTATTATTATTTTTATATATATGTATATAGATATTAATTTCGAAAACTGTTTTAGCACTAAATTCTGATTATGCATGTGTTCGTAGGTGTTCTGCCAGCCAATATACCAGCTTGTTGAAGAATGGTTGAGTAGGCGGGGGGCAGGAAGTGATTTGGTAGCAAAAGAACATCCCATTGTGCTCCGGTTGATCTGGAGAACAGGTTATGTGATAATTACGTGTGTGATCGCGATGATATTTCCAGTCTTCAACAGTGTTTTGGGCTTGATTGGAGCCCTTTCATTCTGGCCATTGACCGTATATTTCCCAGTTGAGATGTACATTTCACAGGCTCACATTCGCAAGTTTTCTCCTACCTGGATTTGGCTAAACATATTGACTTGGGCTTGCTTGATTATAGCATTGGCTGCTGCTGCTGCTTGCGTTCAAGGCATCATCGTTGAGCTCAATCACTACCAGCCTTTCAACTCTTTTTCTTGATGTATATTTGGATTAACAACTTTTTGTGAAACCTTTGTTTGGTATAATTATCTTTGCCGTTTTTGAATGCTTTAGATGCATGCCATCGACTGTAGAATCAAAAGCAATATCAAATCAAACACAAACAGAATTTAAATAAAACAACCAGACCAAATAATCTAGATAATAAATAGGGTGCAAGACACTTTCATTATAATGATTTGAAAAGTTCTTTACCAATGTAGGACTTACACAGGAAAAGAATAAACAAGAGTAAAGAGATTAAGCCAAGGATATATGTAATTGGAGTTCTAAGAAGCTGGTGTATGTGAAACCACTGTCCTTTAATTTACACGGGGGGCAATTTGTGAAATCCTTTCCTCCTCCAGAAGTGCATACGGATCAATATATTGGGGTGGCGAAATAGATGTCTTGCTTGCATCATGGACAAAAGTTGGTCCAAAAAACTGCCAAATGAAAGAGGAAGAAAATCAAATTTAGCTTCGATAAGATGTCAAGCAACAAAACAATGAAAAGACTCAATTTTTCTCTTACTCCATCTCGTGTTTACCCCAAGAAGCAACAATTTAAACAAAATAAACAAGATATAACAAATAGCACAAGACTTAAGTCCTACAAGTCATAACGACAATAAGAATCCATACGTTTTATCTTGTCTTTTTCAACTTAATATAAACCAAGTTGGTCCAACAACCTTGTGGTTCCATAAGAATGAAGCTAAGTGGAAAAAACATTCCCAGAAATTAAATCTATGGGAAAACTATAACAGAAAACGCCCACTTCCTAAATGATCTTCCACATTTCAAATGTCTGCATAAATTAGAAGACATTAACTAACAAAGCTAAAGAAAAACTAGAAATGTTGATTGTTAGGGAGACAAACACTCGAGGAGTAAACCAATAGTAAGTTAATATACATATTAGGACACCACTTCTAGCCTAAAAGCCTAAGCTAATGGGCTTGGGTCCACTTAGGTATATTAATTACTCACTCTCTTTATACTTAACTGGACAAAAACCTCACAAGTGCACTTACAACAAATATTCCCCTCACTTGTGAATTTCTATCACATTGACCAAACTCTTCCTCACGTGAGTCCTTTACACAAGAGTGTCACGTGTACTCCAAGAGCAGAGCCAAACTCTTTTTTTACCAGAGTCAAACCAAACGTGTCAAATTAAGACACTCATATCAGCAGTAGCGGAAGGCTAACCATGCCTCTGATACTAATTGTTAGAGAGAGAAACACCTAAGGAGTAAACCCAAAATAAGTTAATATACATATTAGGACACCACTGTTAGCCCAAAAGCCTAAGCTAATGGGTTTGGGTCCACTTAGGTATATTAACTAATCACTCTCTTTATACTTTACCAATACGGGACACAAACCTCATAAGTGTATGCTCACAACACTGAGCATTGATTCATAATACAATACCTGTCTAGCAGACAGAACCAACATAAGAACATTCATATCACAGGTGAAGGGAGAGAGCTTACGTAGTAGAGAGCAGAAAAGACTGCAATAGTTATGAAGATCAACGGCCAAAATCCAAGGAAGAATGTTCCTCCAAGAGTTAATAAAAGTTTAGCCCGAGGAATCAACCCCTGAAACAGGTAAAGATGCAAGTCAATTTCCTTGTGCGATATGTCCATGATGCAAGTTCATTCTAATAAATTAGAACACCACTACTATATTTGATTTATCGGAAGAGAACAAATATTATCAACCCAATATTCCTAACAATTTAATGAAATATTAAAAAGCCATTCCATTTCTTTATATTTGATTATACCAACAGTTGCTGGCCTCTTATTCATGGGCAACTAACATAGCCAGGACCAACATGCCATAGGCAAATTATGCATCAAAATCACTAACTATATTCAACATATAACAAACGAATCTGAGAACCTTTTTATCTAAAGAGGAAACACACCTTTAGGGTAACTTCAATGCAGATTACGCAAAAAGTTTTGACAATTTTATGTTAGATGTTGATGAAAAATAACCTCTTATTCTACAAAGATACTAGAGATTGGATGGACTCAGTTCAAGAACAGGTATTACTGTAAAATCAGGTACTAACTGCTCTCAATTATGTTTCATGTTCCTTTTTTTTTCCTCCTTTTTTGTCTCCATTGAAGAATATTTGGCTTTTGTCTCCATTAAAGAGTATTTTGCCTCAAAGTCCTAAAATCATTCCTCAATCTTTAAGGTAAATAACAATTTTTGCCAGATACCTCGCTTCATGAATTCCAGAGTTTAAAGAATTAAAAGAATATGCGACAGAGACTGTGGCTCCAAGTCTCCAACAGGCAAGCTAATGCCAATGAAACCTCAGAGTTAAGACTATAAAGTAATTGATAGGAAAAGAATAATTTATCAACCTCGAGGCCTTCACTGTTCAATGCCATGGAGCGCTCCCTTTGACCAGATAGGCTTTTCTCAAGTTCAGTTGAGACTGTACTTCTATTTGAAAATCCTCTATCTTCTTCCTTCAAGTTTATCTCACTATCCAGTCCATAGTTGCTACTTTTTGTTTCTTCAAGCAATGAAGTCGGAGTCATGCCTCTCCTCCTCAATTCCTTCATAAATAATGACTCAGGAGGTTCTTCACCTGAAACAATTGGTCATATGAGGGGCTAGAAGTGAAATCATCCAAAAGGAATATCATATGACATTCCCAATGTGTGGCGGAAAAAAAAAAATTGTGAATGAATATCTCACAAAGCTCAATACATCATCCTATAACCATTAATTAAGCTACAAGATAATCCGGCATCTTCCAAAAGCAAGATTTCTATAGGCATTTCTGAAGCTAACTCCAAGGCATTTGTATGGCTTTAAGCCATGAAATGAAGGTGGATGCCTTGTTTGGAATGCCTCACAAAAAATGAGCCTATCGCATCTTTTAGGTCCTTTTCCCTAACTTTTTTACTTGTGCGGTTTAAACAATTAATCATATTTCATATAAAATACATGGTCTATACCATGTTTATCTTCTTTTTTCTTATATATGAATCATGCTTCCCCTCCTTTGGTAACTCCATATCTGCAATAAAGCGAAAGTCCTCTAATTGAATTATGTTAGTATGCTCTTAAAAAGTTCAAAAAAAAAAAAGATGTTTTATTCATGTTATTTTTATTTCTTCTTCTTCTTCTTCTTCTCTCTCTATCTCAAACAATCCATTGTCGTCATCACATATATAATTATACACGACCTGGGGCTTACGTTTTCCTCAGTTTGACTGAACTAGACTGACTATTGTTCTAGGTGAGAACGCCACTTGCACTACAGAATCACTGAAAGCAAACTATTAAAGTCCAGTTTTAGGTGATGGCTATTAAACTAGGTGTTCGCAAAATCCAATTTGACTCCAATTTCCCTCTCCATGCAGATAAGTGTTTAACTTACCAAAAAGAGAAAAGAAGAAAGTAAAAGAAAATAAGATTCTACTTACATTCTTCTTGTCAATATTAATTAAATGAAACAGACTCTAGAAAGCATCAAGAATTATACTTGGATTCTTTTATTAATATATAGTTTATTTTTTGTTTAACAAAGTAACTATATTTAGAAATCTTGCACAAGTCTCCATTTTTCCTCTGTTTCACTACCCGTGCATTATGCCTAAATATACTTCAGAAACCATCTCTTGATCTTCAATGTCCAAAAAATTTCCATGTATGCCAATGCCCTAGTTCTTAGAGATAAGCAAGGAATTGCTTCACCAACCTCTTAATTTAGCAAAAATTAATGCACCTCAACTCCACCTTGGACTTGGGATAAACTTCTTTTGTTGACAAAATCCAAGAAGATATCCTCCTTGATCTCTATTGGCAAGTTCAGTGTCTAAACATGTTGAGTTGTAAGGTTTAAGCCTAGGGTTAAGTTGGAGGATTGAGAGATTAAAGATCTCATTCGAATGAGATGACTGCAATTCGAGCGAGTGTACATCTAGTTTTTACAAAGTTCCAGAATGCCTTGATCGTAGTCATATTCGAATGTTGTTCAAACAAAGTATTAAAGGCACTTCCAGTAAGCCTCAATCGTAGTCTCGTTCGAACGCCCTTCAAACGAGAGGACCTCAAAATGCCTCGATTGAAGTCTTGTTTGAAGAGTGTTCGATCACCGCTCGAGAAAATTGCAAAACTCTAGATCTCTTTCGAACGAGATTTAATCCCATTTGGAACAAGACTGTGATAGACTTTTTTAAAACTTAGTCGACTTAGCCTAAAAACTACAATTTTCTAACCATTTATATAAGCCTCATACGTGTTGTCGTTGGAAAAGTTTCTAAACACCTTCGCGTCTTAAAAAAGAGATTAATTCTTCTCTTTGTGTATCATTGTTCAAACTACAGCCACCAGAGTTTTAGGTTGAAGTGAACGAAGTTCATTCGTGAAGGTGATTCCTATAGAAGAAGGCTAGAAGTTTTGGAGTTACTATGGTGGGAGGTGAACAGGTTGTTTGCCAGGGTTACATATTGAGTCTTGGGAATTATAAAGATTTTGTAAATAAGATCAATTTGCAACACAAATCTTCTATAGTTGATGCATTTGGGGTTTTCTAGCCCCCGAAGTGGTTTTACTTTGAAGAGTTCTTTAAAATGTTTTCACTTCGTTACCAAAATCTCTATATTGATTCGTTCATTTTGCTAATTGGGATTGTGTGATTAACAATTGGGTCTAAGTGAATCTTTCACTCTCCATCTATCCGACATCATATCCTATGAATTGACATACATCCACCCTATCTAAAACAAATTAAAGACATCACCTTGTTCTCAACTTGTCGCTGACCATATTCAATCAATCATTATTATTTTTTTTTGTAATTATCTTTTCTCCCCATGAACTACCAACTTTTGCACAAATCTCCCATGAACTACCAACTCGACCAAAATAGAGCATCCAACTACCATAGTTACTCGTTTTCCCCCCCTTCCGTCAGTCAAAGGGTTAAATCCAACGATCAATGCATCATGTGCGAGTCACGTGCGTTTTTAATGTATTTTCTTCCTATTTTACCCTCATCTTCCTCAGTCCTCTCCCTCTCCCTAATCTCTTTTTTTCATTTCTCTCTTAGGCGCACGGGCTCTTTCGTCGGGTTTTAAACCATTAAACCTCCCCCTCCCCCTACATATTTGATACCCACTAGGCAAAGAACCATTGGCCACAAGCTGAGCCAAAACCAGCGAGCCAACGAACATGATTTTTATGCCGCTGTCTATAAAAACTTGCTTCTTCTTGGTGGTGAACAAGATGTTTGGGACAGCATCAAACACGGACAAAGGTTCCTTAATGGCTGCTCCCGGAACCACCATGCTATGCAAAAGGAAGGAGTCATCGTAGTGAGGGAACGAGTGTGGAAGATTCGAGCCCGGCGGGAGATGATAAACAATCTCTATAGTCAACGTGGCGAGAGGAGATATAATCCCCGACTGTGGCCTGACAGTGTAACGGGTCTTGATCAACGGCTGAAGCCAGAAGGCGATCAGCATGGTGTACATGACGTTCTGCAACGTGAGCTTGCCGGAACATTTTTGGCCGTGTTCAATATGGAGAGGGATGAGGTTTGAGGGCTCTAAGCTTATAAGCCTGTCCATCAATCTTTCCATTCAAATGGTGGGTTTTGGAGGAAAAGGAAGAAGACCCATGAATTGAAGGGGGTTCGAGGAAGACGAAAGGAAGTGAAGGAGAAGGGTTCGTCAGTGTATTTTAAGTGAAGGGAAAAGGGCCGGCCACAAGGAGAAATTGCCAAGTGGGGGGTGTTGAAAACAAGTTGGAGTCCATGGGGATCAAGGTAAAAGAGCCTGTGCGGCGCTTGAGAGAAATGAAAAAAAGAGATAAGAGAGAGGGAGAGGACTGAGGAAGATGAGGGTAAAATAGGGAAAAAATACATTAAAAATGCACGTGACTCGCACATGACTCGTTGGCCATTGGATTTAACCCCTCTGACTGACGGAATAGGGAAAACAAGTAACTATGGTAGTTGGATACTCTATTTTGGTCGAGTTGGTAGTTCATGGGGGATTTGTGTAAAAGTTGGTACTTCATTGGGGGAAAGGTAATTACCCCTTATTTTTTTGACAAGTTACTTTTGGGTGATGTGCACTTCCTTGTGTGTATTTCCTTTGTTCCTTTCTCGCACAAGTTTCATTTCATATTAAATTCACAAAAAATCAACACTTCATTTGTTTCTTATAAAGCATAACAGCATAATTCCAACTCAAGAACATATGTCACACAAATCAAAAGTTTCTCTGCCACTGTTGTGATAGTTTCGACCAAAAGGAAAAAGATTTTCATTAGGGAATAAACAGAGAGAGATTGAGAGAGCTCTGATGAAAAGTTTCAACTGATGGAGGCATTCCCTTCCACATTAGACGGTGCAATCAGTTATAAATGTTAAAAATGAAGCAAAGGGATATCTCAAAACTCTAAATATATAGATAGTTTCCACCACTAAGCAAAAAAAAAAAAAAAATCTTAACTTGTCAAAGCGCATGCACATATTTCTCCCATCTTCTTTCAACATTTTCCTTTTCTCTTTCACGTTATTTTCAACACCCAAATGTAATAATATTCAACCTCTCGAACACAACCAATAGTACCACTCTCAATTTCTAAACTTTTTGGTGTACCAGAAGGAAATTAAAGCTTAAAACTCATAATTTTCCATACACCACCCCCCCCCCCCCCCCCCCCCCCCCCAAAAAAAAAAAAAGAAGCTTCCACTCTACTTCCTTTTCCTTTCTTCAGTTTTTTCAGCAACCAAACAAAGACTTACTTTCTTTTCTTACCCCAATAACAACAAAAATCCTTACAACCAAAATTTGAAAAGCAAAGCAGGAAAAGAAAAACGGGAGAAGAATAAAAAGTATGGGAAGCTTGCCATTGCTTAGGTTATCGTCGTCCCGAGCTTCGCAGCAGACCCTGAAGCTTCTGCTCGTACAGTACCTGGAGCTCCTACAACAACCCAACCTCAGAACCCTTTTCCTGGAATCCGATTCCGAGAAAACCCACCTCGATTTTCCGGGAAAGTTGGAGTGGGAAATGGAAATCGCAGTGAAAGTGGATTTCAGGATTTGTAGAGAGGCCATTTGGTAAAAATTCGCGTCAAAGGAGACGAAAAGTTAGAGTGATTTCATTGCGCGAGGTTTGAGAACTAAGCTGGCATGCCGGCCTTTCTATTCTATAGGAGACGGGGGTGGCGTATTATAGGGCGGGAGCAGTGTTGTGGCTAACGTACGCGGGGATGGCGTAGTTTGGTTTGTGGCTAGAAGTTGCGGTTAGAATAGGACAAATGTTCTTTTCTTTTCTTTTCTTTTTTTTCTCTCTCTTCTCCAAAGAAGAAAGGAAAATAATAATTGTTTAAATACTAAAAAATTATTAACTTAGATTTTCTGATACTATGACTGATTTTTTGATATATATATATATATATATATATATACGGGGAGAAACTCATACATGAAGACGAATATATTAAAAAAATAAATGATAATTTAATTTGTTGTTTATTGTAAATTATTGTAACTTGAGCTTCTTCATTAAGATTGGGGATAATTGCACCGGAGGTCCCTGTGGTATACCATAATTATTTTTCCCTATGGTTTAAAAAGTTCACTGGAGGTCCTCGTGATATGCAATAATTACAAATCGATCCCTGGCGTCAAATTCTGTTAAAATTTTTAACAGATTCCGTCAAATGCCACGTCAGCGCCACGTGTCGCCAATAAGATGGCGACACGTGTCTATCGTAATAAAAAATATAAATTTATTAAAAAATAAATAAAAATACTTATTTTTTTATAAAAAAAATTCAAAAAAAAAAACAAAAAAAAAAAGAAGCTGAAGGGGTGGCCCAGCCACCCCTTTGGGGGTGGCCTGGCCGCCCCCAGCCACTGGGGGTGGCCGCGCGCCACCCCCAGTGGCTGCAGGGGGTGGCGCGCGGCCACCCCCAGTGGCCGGGGGTGGCGCGCGGCCACCCCCAAGGCCCAGGGGGTGGCCTTCGGGCCACCCCTAGATCTACTAAGGGTGGCCCGATGGCCACCCCCGGCCACTGGGGGTGGCCGCGCGCCACCCCAGGTGGCCTCTGGGGGTGGTGCGCGGCCACCCCCAGTGGCCGGGGGTGGCCATCGGGCCACCCTTAGAAGATCTAGGGGTGGCCCGAAGGCCACCCCCAATGGCCTGGGGGTGGCCGCGCGCCACCCCCGGCCACTGGGGATGGCCGCGCGCCACCGCCGGCGGCCTCTGGGGGTGGCGCGCGGCCACCCCCATGGGCTGTTGGTGGCCTGGCCACCCCTTTCCCATTTTTGTTTTTTTCTTTTTTTTTTTGTTTTTTGTTTTTTTTTTTAAAAAAAATAAGTATTTTTTATTTATTTTTTAATAAATTTATATTATTTTATTAAAATTAGACATGTCAGCGCCACGTGTCACCAATAAGATGACGACACGTGGCGCTGACGTGGCATTTGACGGAATCTGTTAAAAATTTTAACAGAATTTGACGCCAGGGATCGATTTGTAATTATTGCATATCACGAGGACCTCCAGTGAACTTTTTAAACCATAGGGAGTGAAAAATAATTATGGTATACCACAGGGACTTTCGGTGCAATTATCCCTTAAGATTGATTCAGTGTAATTGTGATTTTACTGAAGTTCAATAAAAAGTCATCATCAGTTCATTAGTATCATTTATTAGTCAAAAATGAGATATTCTGGGTTAGTTGTTAAGCCTGTTATTATACTTTGTCCTGAATTGGTTAAAACTAAAACGACGTATAAGTTCGTTATTTCTCTCTCTCTCTCTCTCTCTCTCTCTCTCTCTCTCTCTCTTTTCTTTTCTTTTCTTTTTTTCTTTTTTTTAATCAAGGTATTTTAGGTCTCTTATAACCAAACATATCTCGTTTGCTGCTGTCCCACACACAATAGTAGCCTTCCGAGTGCAAAGGCCCAACCAAAATCACCAGACTAATCTCGAGTGCCATTGTAGGAATATAGCATTTAAACGCAGACTATGCCAGTGTAGCTAGCTCCAAGAAGGAAGTAGCATCTATCCAGTTTCGAACTCAAGACCTCAAGGGATGATGTCCCTAGAGGCCGTAACCCTTACCATTTAGGCCACCCTCTTGGAGTTCAAATTTTTTTTTTTTTTTTTTTTTTTTTTTTTTTTTTTTTTTTTTTTTTTTTTTTTTAAGGAGAAAACTTCAATTTTAACCCTTGATCTTTCATCTATTTTGAAAAAAGATATCCAAACTTTAAAAAATGTTACTTTAGGATATCTATCTTTCAATTTTTTTTTTTTTCAATTTTAACACTCTTTAGAATTTTCCGTTAAATCCTATCAAAATTTCCAAAATACCCCTGTGTTTATTTTTTAAAAAAATTTATAAAATTTTTCCAAGATTCAGGCATTGGTATTTTTGCAAATTCTGTTAAATTCTGACCAATACCTAAATTCTAGCAATTTTTTTTCAAAAAAAAATGGAGGTATTTTGAAAAATTTGACAAGATGTAACGAAGAATTCTAACAGAATGTTGAAATTAAAAAAAATAAAAAAATAAAAAATTGATATTCTAAATTGACACTTTTTAAAGTTTGGTACATTTTTTTTCAAGAGTGATGGAAGATTATGAATTGCAAGTAAAGTTCTCCTTTTTTTTAATGTTCCTATATTTGGGTCATTTAAAAATAAAAAAAAAAAATTAAAAAGAAAAAAGAAAAAAAAAAAAGGTCCACATACTTTACTCAAACTACCACCCAATTGATAATATCTCCCCAAACTTTTAATTGAAACAATGTCTCCTTAAACTATCAAAAAATAGTCAATGTCTTTCAAAGTCAGTATTAAGACAAAAATGATTTTATATTTTTCTCAATAAAAAAAAAAATAGGAAACTGGGAGCGCAGCCATCACTCTTAAAAAAAAAAAAATCCCTATAAATTCTGGAAAAAAAAAAAAAAAGTTATTTTTATTTTTTTAAAAAAAGGAAAAATTTTAATTTTAATTTTTTTTTAAGAAAAAACGAAATCTTTTTTATTTTTATTTTAATTTTTAAATTTGTCCACCCTTAATTTTTATGTATTTGTGTATTTATTTAATTTTTAAGTATTTATGTATTTATTTTATTTTAGACCAAAAATTTGAATTAAATTTGGATGATAAGAAGGAATTTTCCCTTTCCCAAGATTATGGCGGCTCTAAGGTACTTCGATGCAGTTTGCAGCTCATTATGTGACACGTGTGACTTCAATATCCCATGAAACTAATCAAGAGTTAGTTTAGTTAAATTCGACTTTCTGTTTGTGAAGATTATATAAATTGCATGACTAATTTTTTTTAAATAATAAATTAGTTTCTACCTCTATAAAAGTTAAGCATATATTTTGTCAAAATATTCATACAACAAAGTGAATAAAATTTTTATATTTTAAATTGTTTATTATTTTTTTTTTATTTTTTATTTAGATAAATTAATAAAGGAAACACAATACAAATTCGTAAACAAACGTAGCCATAATGACCACATATTGATATTTTTATTTTTTATTGCCATTCATTCTAGTGATGAAAAATCAAGTACTCAAGTTACCATAAGGAATGAGCTAAAACAAATACGTAATATGCTATATATTATTCATCATTAATTGTTTCATACTGATTTTTATAACACCTAATCTTTTTAATTTTTTTTTTTAATTTTTAAATTTGACCACCCTTAGTTTTTATATATTTATGTATTTATTTTATTTTTAAGTTTTAGTTTTTTTTTTCTTTTAGTATTTTTATTTTATTTTATTAAGGGTATTTTCGTCATTGAGAAAATATTAATAATTTTTAGTAATTTAAGAAGAACATTGTCCAAATTAAAAGTTTGGAGAGAAAATACATTATTAATTTGGTAGTAGTTTGATGGGGCTATGTAGACTTTACCAAAAAAATTAACTAATAAATAGTGTCCCACTATTATATGATTTAAAATAAAAAAAAAAATTAATAATAATAATAATAATACATAGAAAAATTGTAATACCTCAATTTTTATTACACTCTAAATATTGTCAAAGCTTACCAAATATTTTCAAAGCTTACCAACCTTTTGTACGTACCATTTTTCTCTTTAAGAGTAATTATCATTAGTTACTTGTTCCATCTAAGCAACTAGATGTTGCATTAAAACTTAAGTGGTAATACAACCTAATTTTTTACTCAGGTGTTCAACAAAATAACTTAACTGCCTAGGGCACTTTGTTAGAAGAATTACTTGTTGATATTAAATGTTCTTTTTTATTTTTCTTGATCTCCTCAAATTTTCAAAAAGGTGAAATACGGTGAACATATTTTACTTTTAGCTAAAAATGTTATTAAAAAGAGTAAAAACGACATCTAAGATATGCACACCGGTGTACATAAGCTCTCGTTGAAAATTATATGGAAAATGAATGTTCCTTATGTTGTGAAAGTGTTTGTGTTCATGTTGTCAATATTCGTAAACAAGAAGACAGGTGTGGGAGTGAGTCGTGTGTGACGACTCAAGTTTCGTCTTAGCAACTTTGGCGACAATAGTTCATCTTATTACAAAACCGTTTGTAATGAAAGCAATGGTAGCTTGGAAGGCTGTTACTTTCTGTGGGGAATTGGGTTTCCAAAGAGTATTTTTTGAAAAAGATGCTCTGAACATGGTCCCAAGTGATCCTTGTTGGAGTAGGTTTGACAAGTTGATTGAGGATGCTCAAGTATGGCTTCATAGCTTCCAACCATGTGTTGCTCATCACATTTGTAAGGAGGCTAAGGAAGCGGCTCATTAAATGGCGAATAAAGCCCTTTCATAGTTTTGTAGTTGCTGAGCAAAAATGTCAATTTCTCTAGACCAAGTCTGAATTGAGGAATGTCATTTCTTTATCCAGAGTATTGAACTTGCTGAGCAAGAAGTTTATCTTTAATATATGATTATTTGATATCGGATTTTTTTAAAAGAAGAAAAAAGAAAAAGAAAACCTCATCCTCCGCATTACTTCCTCCATAAAAAACACCACTCAATCCTAACTTTAGTGCCATATAACCTATCTATGCCCTTAATGGCTTAGAGTAGTAGCAGCATCAATTTTTCTTAAATTTACGGAACCACATTACTTTTTATTTTTCAATTCAAATAAATTTCACAATAGCTTTTCTTAACCTTTCCTTATACCATTTAAATATTATTTTAAATAAATGTTACATGAAAGATAATGCATTTTTATATTAAAATATTTTTTCAAAGAAATGCTAGAGGAAAGAGAAAGCTTTTTATATTAAAATAATTTTTTCAATCTGCAATCGGCTTCTTCTTGTACTCATCATCTCTATGGGTCCCCAAAAAAAAAAATATCTGCAGCAATAACATATCCGTACCCAACAGAGAAAGCTTTTTCTTTTTTTTTTTTTTTTTTTTTTTTTTTTTTTTCTTTTTTTTTTCCCTTTTTCTTTTTACTTTCTAATCATATTTAAGACATTTGGGTTAATTAAGACATGCCAACATATATTTAAAATTAGAAAAATGATAAAACCACAATCCCATCACAACTCCCTCACAACCCTCACTCACAATGGTGTGGGGCCCATACACATGGGCCCCACACTATTGTGAGTGGAATTGTAATGTAGTTGTACAAATGGGTTGTGAGTCATTCATGTCCCCTTTTCATAGATTCCCCCCAAACATTTTTGGAGCATTGAATGCAAATAATGCCCAGCAAAGCTATCGTCTTTGCTTTATGATTTGGTTTAGGTGCCATAATATATATATATATATATATTTATTTATTAATTTTTTTTATAATATTTCTAACGATCTAAATTTAATTAAATTCATTTTCTTTTTAGGGAAAACTTGAAATTAAAATATGTTTGTATAATTCTTATTGTTTTTCGTGATGACATATAAGTTATTCCTCGTAAAATTGATGATCGTTGCATACTGATACTGCCAAGGTTACGAGGTTGAGTAGACAATATATCTTTGACGATGAATGCTAAAACTCTTTTTAGTGTGTTTTTTGTATCTATCTAGAAAGATATAAATGTAATAAAAGAATTTAAAAAATTACATCCATATCATTTAAAAGGACACCAAAAGAAAATTAAAAGAAACTCTAATATTCCTCATTTTCGATAGGGATGTAAACCTACATGGGAGGATAATATTGCAGGTGCAATTAATAACATGGCTAAAGTGCCCAATCTTCTACGGTACCCAAATTGCCTAGAGCAATTTTTACATTTGGCTTTAGGGTTATTATGATCAATAGGCTCCCCTTCTGTAAAGTGGTCCCAAATTATAAATTAATTAGTATTTTTTTTTTCTTTATTTTTTACCTCTTGTTGGAGGGAAGGTGTAGGGCTCTGGACATTTATGGATTGTTACATGATTATCATGGTCCTTCACATGTAGGCTTCGGCCTTCGTACCAATATTACCCATTAAAGCTGCCATCCATATGTTATTAAACAAATAATA
The DNA here is from genome assembly GCF_958979055.1 of Alnus glutinosa. Lineage (NCBI taxonomy): Eukaryota > Viridiplantae > Streptophyta > Magnoliopsida > Fagales > Betulaceae > Alnus > Alnus glutinosa. The sequence goes on from NC_084896.1 coordinate 23,129,921, forward strand.
GACTTTATTCAACAACCAAACACATATAATGATGCAAACTAGTCAAACACAAAATTTCAAAAGCAATCAATCTCAAACATTAACAAGTTCTTTAGACAATGTGTTAGGTTTTTAATATTAGCAAATTCAATGTCAAAATATGTTTTGTTAAAAGTTTTGAGTCTATGATTAAATCAGTGCAACAGCTGACCCACAACATGAGAATTCAAGTTTGTGTATGTAAACCAACATTGATGTAGTCGGATTAAAATGACCATATCTTTTGATTCTGATATCAAATGAAGGCAAGTTGGGTGGAGTTTGAAAGATCAATCAAAATTATGCAACGTTATATTTCATGAAAAGTTTTCAATTCCAATATTTACTTGGTCAAAATGGGATATAAAAAAAAAAAAAAAGGTTGATAAACTGAATAGAATAGCTCGCCCTAAGTTGAGTTCCAAATCAATTGGAACTAGCCCTGTTAGAAGGACCTTGAAGATCAGTCAATGGTCCCCTTCCAAGTGGTGCTCCAAGATAGTTTGAACTAGGGTCTTACAAAATGGCCCATTCCAAGTAGTAAAATACGTGTGTGTATTGTTATACTATTTTCATAATATTTGGTGATTTTATTTTTAAATTCCACATTATTTTATAGACACATATTCAACCCGCTTTTTTAGGTGTTGGTCGGAGTCATTGGGCTATTTTTCACAATGTAAAAATGATAACAAAAAAATGAACCAACATCAATATTTGAAATAGGATTATTGTCGTGTACGGCTAATTTTATGTTAGATTCGCGAGTCATGTAAAAATTGTCAACTCTTATTTTGCATGTCAGATTCTTACAATATCAAAGCATGGATATAAGACTATATAAGTTAGTCTTAATCGACTCAATTTAATTAAACGGGTTAGACCCTCAACCCTAACCCGCTAATTTCGTGATTGGTTCACAGATTGTGTAAAAATTGTCTTCTCTACAAGCAACCAACACTATAGGAGTCATATTTTTATTTATTTTCTCCATAAATTCGTACAAACATTTTTTAAGCATTGAATGCAAACAAATGCCTAGCAAAGCCACCGTCTCTACTCTTAATACTCCTTTGAAGATTCAAAAGGAAGTCGGAGCAATGTCTAGCTTTTTTATTTATTTATTTATTTATTTATTTTTAACAAAATTTAATTCTTATTAGTATACTCAAAAGAGACATGAGGTTAACAAAGATGAAAAACAAGTTCCTTGTTTACAATATCATAAATGCTAGGTGGAATTTATTCCAACCATATTGAGTCTATGACATGAGTTACAGTGACTCTAGTTAGAGTGTGAGTAGCTGAATGGGGAGATAATGCTACAGTTTTCCTAGTTAAGCATAATGGTTTAATTATAGGGGTGTAATTTCGGACCAGCTATAACTGGCCAGGAAACCGGCTTCAAGTAACCGGAAAACCGGTTTGGTATCTGGTTATTTAAAACCAGGTAACCGGGTACTGGGAGCCAGAGTCGGGTATTAATTTTCTAGACACCCGTTTATAACCGGGTAACCGGCTTCGGATGCATTAAATGATGAATAACCTCAGTTTAATTTTTTTTTTTTTTGGATGAATAACCTCAGTTTAGTTTTATGATGGTCTCCGTCTCTAATGATGCTAAAGAATCATTGCTTCTAGATATGAAAGATCGTTCTCATCTTAATGAAAAGGATGCCCTCCAGAGAAGAAGAATAAATGGAGTGGAATCTCCTTTACCTCTTGAATCTATGTATGTGAAACAACAATTTTGCATCAAGCATGTGGTCTTTTTGTTGGCTGCCTACCTAGGTGGGGGCACCCTTTGTTTCTTCCTCATCAGAAATCAGATCAAGGGTCAAAAAACAAATGGGATTCTTGATTCCATTTACTTCTGTGTTGTTACAATGACCACAATAGGCACTACAAAAATACTCACAATTGGACGCGTGTCTACAGTACTGGTTACTGTAGACACGTGTCCAATTTGACACGTGTCTTATAAGACACGTGTCTAATTGTACCATCTTCACAATTGGACGCGTGTATTTAATACTTGTGTCCAATTGGACACGTGTAATAATACACCTGTCCAATTGGACACGAGTGTTAAATACACGTGTCAAACTGTTATTTTTTTCCAAATATATATTAAAAAAAAAAATTGTGTTGTGTTAATTTTTTGAAAAAAAAAAAAAAAAAAAAACTCCTTATCTTATTAACCATACAAATATGTGAAAATACGGTGTACATAACTTATACACATAAAATTAGGTTTGAAAGCTATATGCTATATGGTATATGTAAATTATATACTTGAAATTTATGCTTTTTAGGTTCCTTATTTATATATATATAGTAAACTAATAAGTACGTAAACCCTAACCTAATTTAGATATTGTACTATATGCATAATTAAACAAATTTGGTGCTATATATATAATTAAACCAAATAGTTCAAATTAGGGTTTAGTTTTATACCCCATCTACGTTTAGAAACAAAAAAAAAATTTAAAACATAACAAAGTTAAAAAACCTATAATTAATACTATATATATAGATATGCATGCATGTAAACGGTTTAGAAACTATATACAGTAATCTTGCTATTTATGGTTATATATAGTATATGCAATTATTTTAAGGGTTCCGCGCTACATAATGAATTAAATACTTATAGTTTAGTCCCTTATATAGTACATACATTTAGGGTTTATGGCTATATATAGTACATACACTTAGGGTTAGGGTTTATGGCTATATATAGTATATACACTTAGGGTTATGATTTATAGCTATATAGATATATAATATATATACTTAGCGTTAGAATTTATAGCTATATATAACATACATACTTATTATTAGGGTTTATCGCTATATATAGTATACACACTTATGGTTAGGGGTTTTAGGGTTTATAGGTATATATAATGTATACACTTAAGGCTATGGGTTATAATTTAATTCATTTTACATTTTATGAATAATAACGTCAATATATTTTCACGTGTCATTATTGTACACTTTTAAATATAACATTAAATCGTAGATTGATTATAATTAGATTGTAACGATATATATATAGCCATATACACTTAGGGTTAGGGTTAGAGTTAGGGTTTTTTGCTATATATAGTACATACACTTAGAGTTAGGGTTTTTTGTTATATATAGTACATACACTTAGGGTTATGGTTTTTTGCTATATAAAATACATACACTTATGATTATGGTTTATATAATGAGTTCTATATATATATATATATATGGTATACTCATAAGTACGTAAACCCTAACTAAATTGACATATTGTACTATATGCATAATTAAACCAAATTTCTGCTATATATATGTAGACGCAAAAAAAAAAAAAATTGCAACATGAGTTTAAGTTAGGGTTTATAGCTATATATAGTATATATACGTAGAGTTAGGGTTTATGGCTATACATAGTATATAATATATACACATAGAGTTATGGTTTATAACTATATATAGTATATAAACGTAGAGTTATGGTTTATGGCTATACATAATATATAATATATACACGTAGAGTTAGGGTTTATAGCTATATATAGTATAGGGGATTAGGGTTTATAGATATATATAGTATATACATTTAGGGTTAGGGTTTTTAGCTATATATATATAACATACACTTAAGATTATGGTTTATGGCTATATATAGTATATACACATAGGGTTAGGAGTAGTATAGTATATATACTTATACTTAGTGTCATGGTTTAAATTTAGGGTTTATATTTAGTTTTAATTTATAGTTTATGTTTTAGTTTTAGGGCTTAGGGTTTAGCAATGTGTACATGCAGTACATACACTTAGGGTTACATGGGTTTATATAAAATATATATAATATGTTATATATAATTATAATATATATATAATATATTTTATATATAATTATAATATTAAAAAAATAACATTTGGAGACGTGTATTTCCATACACGTCTCCAATTGGGCACGTGTACTACGTACACGTGTCCAATTGTTTGGCCAGGTACTGCGCGGGAGTTCTCCCGCGCGCCACCTGGCCAAACGGAGATAGATTTTTTTTAAAAAAATATAATAATTTTTAAAGAAAATAGATTATTTAAATTAAATATATATTTGTATAAAAGAAATGGGTAGCTTCCTCTGGAAGCTACCCATTTCTATACGATCTCTCTCTCTCTCTCTCTCTCTCTCTCTCTCTCTCTCTCTCTCTCTCTCTCTCTCTCTCTCTCTCTCTCTCTCTCTCTCTCTCTCTCTCTCTCTCCGTCGAGCTCAGCCGGTCGGCGACAGCCCGTTCCGGTGCCTCTCGGCCTTGTCTCCGGCGTGGTGACCTCTCTCTCACACCGACTGTCTCTCTCTCAACCGACCCTCCCTCTCTCTCACGTGTATATACACCGGATCTCTCTCTCTCTCTCTTTCTCTCTCTACTGGGACGTCTCTCCGGCAGCTTGGCACGGCCGTCAGCTTGATTTGCTCCGGTCAGTGTTTATCTCTCTCGATTTGTTCAGTGGCCGGTTGATAACATATATATATACATTTGCTAACTTATTTTTTCTTCACAAATTGGTCCGAATATGCAGGTATGTATATAAGGAACCCTAAATCCACAAACCGGCAGCTTGGCAGTGAGTATTTTGCCCCTTATTTGTTGTATTTCATTTTTTCTTCCACATGTAAATTTGTACTAACTATATATATATTGTAATAATTTTTATTTGTTCTTGATTGATAATTGTAATAATTTTTGGACTGTGTTCTATTTTTTTATTGCAATGTTGCTGAATTAGTGTAATTTGTATGCTTATAATTCTGTTTTTTTTTTTTTTTTTTTTTGGGTTTTTAGGGACTAGGTATTTTAGTTTTGCTATATTTTGTGTTTTTGTTTTTAACAATGCTGCATGTATTTTTGTGTTAGTACACATTTGATAATTTTTTTGTGTAGGCGTTTGTATTTTTGTGTCATTTAGGGTTATATGTATTTTTATTTTTTTGGAAGCCATGTACTTTTTTACCATGTTGTGTTTTTATTGTTTTTAATTTTTTTTGTCTTAATTTTTATTTGAGAGGTTTTATATATATATATTTGAATGTGTTATTATGGATTACGGAGTTTTTTTGTTAGTGAAACAAAATCAAACAATGTCCGATATTAGTTTAGCGTTATAAACCAACGATGACACTTTTGAAAATAATAAATGAAAAAAAAAAAATAAAATGGGATTGAATAAAAAAGGAAAAAATTAAAATTTAACGTCTACTTTTTAAGAAATACCTAAACTCCAACCCTAAACTTTATATCCTAAAATCATAACCATAAAACCAACACAATAATAAACCCTTAAATAAACTCTGAATCCTACACTTTCTAAAAAAAAAACCCTTACCCTAAACCCTAAACCCTAAACCCTAAATCCTAAACCCTAAAAAAAAAATCCTACACTTTCTAAAAAAAAAACCCTAACCCTAAACCCTAACAAACCCTAAACCCTAAACCCTAAACCCATACAAACCCTAAACCCTAAACCCTAAAAACAAAATATCCTACACTTTCTAAAAAAAAAACCCTAACACTAAAAACAAAAACCCTAACCTTAAACCCTAAACCCTAAAAAACTAAAACCCTAAACCCTAAATCCTAATCCTAGATCCTTAAAATAAAAAAAAAAAAAAAAAAAAAAAAAAAAAAAAAATCCTACACTTTCTAAAAAAAATACCCTAACCCTAAACCCTAAACCCTTAAAAAAAAAAAAAAAAAAAATCCTACACTTTTTTTTAAAAAAAAACCCTAAACCCTAAACCCTAAAAAAAAAAAAAAAAAAAACCAAAACCCTAAACCCAAATCCTAAACCCTTATAAAAAAATCCTACACTTTCTAAAAAAAAACTAAAACCTTAAACCCTAACCCTAAACATTTTACCCAAAAAAAAATGTCCTACACTTTCTTAAATAAAATCTTAACCCTAAATCCTAACAAACCCTAACCCTAAACCCTAAACCCTAACAAACCCTAAACCTTAAACCTTAAACCCTAAACCCTAAAAAAAAAATATCCTACACTTTCTAAAAAAAAAACCCTAACACTAAAAACAAAAACCCTAACCTTAAACCCTAAACCCTAAAAAAATCCTACACTTTTAAAAAAAAAACTAAAACCTTAAACCCTAACCCTAAACACTTTACCCAAAAAAAAAAAGTCCTACACTTTCTTAAATAAAATCTTAACCCTAAACCCTAACAAACCCTAACCCTAAACCCTAAACCCTAACAAACCCTAAACCCTAAACCCTAAACCCTTACAAACGCTAAACCCTAAACCCTAAAAAAAAAATATTCTACACTTTCTAAAAAAAAAACCCTAACACTAAAAAAAAAATTCTACACTTTCTAAAAAAAAAACCCTAACCCTAAACCCTAAACCCTAACCCTAAACCCTAAACCCTAACAAACCCTAAACCCTAAACCCTTATAAAAAAAATAAAATAAAACCCTAAACCTTAAACTCTAACAAACCCTAAACCCTAAACCCGTATAAAAAAAAAAAAAAATAAAACCCTAAACCCTTTAAAAGAAAAAAAAAAAATTCGTACACGCCATCTTGCGTGACATGCACAATTTGTTTACAAGTTTATACTGTAAGACGTATGATTTGTCTCGGTCTCTTAACCCTATACAGAGAAATATGGACAAGTCTTGGATGTCAGCACCTAGGGGTACGACACGGTATAATGACGAGTGTAGGGCGTTTGTGGCATTTGCCGTTAGTAACTGTACGGCCGTCGATGGCAAAATTTACTGCCCATGCAAGTATTGTCGAAATAACCAGCGTCACACTCCAGATTACGTTCTTGCCCACCTAACTAGAGGTAGGGGGATGAATCCGGGATACAATTTGTGGTATATGCACGGTGAGACTACGACTGGGTCCGCTATTCGTGGTCAGTGTTCGAGTTATCACAGTGGCACAGATACCGCTGCCTGTAGCACTGAACATGGTGAAGTCACAGAACAGGAGGGTGTGGCCGTGGAACAGGATGATGACATGCACGCCATGTTGCGTGACGCCTTCGGCGTGCACGATGTTGCTGAAGCCGGCAGTACGGATCCGCAACAAGTTGTCGAAGATACCTCTTATGGGGACGCATTGAAGTACCAAGAGTTGTTAAAAACCGCCGAGAAGCCCCTTCACCCTGGTACCAAGCATAGTAAATTGAGTGCTACTATACACATGTACAATTTGAAGTGCGTTGGAGGTATTAGTAACAAGATTTTTTCAGACATTCTCGAATTTATCAATCAGCTGTTGCCTCCTTGCGATGAGACATTGCCAGATAATACGTATGAGGTGAAAAAGTTTCTAAGTGTCATGGGTCTGGGGTATGAGAAGATTCCGACGTGCCGTAATGACTGTATGTTATTCTGGAAAGACAATAAAGAATTAGATTCATGTACCGTATGTGGAGAATCTAAGTGGAGGGCTGATACACATATAGATGAGGATGGTGAGGTCATATCAGCGAGAAAAAAATGCCCGGTGAAGATCTTGAGGTGGTTTCCACTCATCCCACGGTTACAGAGGTTATTCATGTCTGAGCATACTGCGCCCCATATGAGATGGCATGCAGAAGGCCGCACTAGGGATGGCGTATTGAGGCACCCGGCTGACGGTGAGGCGCGGAGATCGTTTGACATTTTACATCCAGATTTTATGGCAGAGAGTAGGAACGTCCGGCTTGGTTTGACAGCAGATGGATTTAATCCATTTGGGAACATGAGCACATCCCACAGCACATGGCCCGTAATGCTTGTGCCGTACAATTTGCCACCTTGGATGTGCATGAAACAGACGTCGTTCATCCTGTCACTGGTTATCCCTGGACTGAGCTCACCAGGTATGGATATTGATGTTTACCTTCAGCCATTGATTGATGAGTTGCTGGAACTGTGGAATGTAGGGGTACGAACATTCGATGCTTCAAAGAAGGAAAATTTTATTATGCGATCCCAGTTGATGTGGACAATAAACGACTTGCCAGCGTATGCAGATTTATCTGGTTGGCCTAACAGGGGTGCGAAGGCATGCCCTTATTGTATGCAATCGACACGTTCTAAACGCTTAAAGAACGGATGTAAATTTTGCTATATGGGGCACAGGAGATACTTGCCAACTGAACATTTGTGGCAGCTGAACAGGAGAACATTTGATGGTACTGAAGAATTTGACAGCGCGCCAATTGTGCCATGCGGAGACGAGGTCCTCCAACAGTTGGACGGAGTTATGTTTGGGGATGAGATCGCGGGTAAGAAGAAGAAACGGAAGAAGCGGAAGAAGGGTGCAGGGAGTTTGGATGTTATATGGAAGAAGAAAAGTATCTTTTTCAGATTGCCGTATTGGAAAGACAATTTGCTTCGGCACAATCTTGATGTTATGCACATAGAGAAAAATGTCATGGACAATATACTTGGCACTATTTTGGATATCAAAGGGAAAACGAAGGACAACTTGGCAGCTCGGCTGGATTTGCAGGAAATGGGGTTGAGACCTAAGTTGCATCCGTTCACGGCCGCAAATGGTAAGATGTATATTCCCGCTGCCTGTCACACCATGTCTAGAGAGGACAAAGAAAATTTCCTGAAGGTTCTTCGAAATGTGAGGGTCCCGGACGGATACGCCTCGAACATTTCACGATGTGTTCGGCTCAAGGACCGTACAATTTCTAGGTTGAAGAGCCATGATAGCCACATACTGATGCAACAGCTTCTCCTAATTGCATTGCGTAAGTCATTGCCAGATAAAGTTGTTAGACCTCTTGTGGAGATTTCAGCATTTTTTAGAGGCATATGCTCAACCAAGCTATCACAAGAAGATATAGACCGACTGCAGGGTGACGTCTGTATCACTTTGTGCAAGCTAGAACAGATTTTTCTCCAGGGTTTTTTACCAGCATGGTCCACTTGGTCGTGCATCTTGTACGCAAGTGTAGACTCGGCGGGCCCGTGCAGTATAGGTGGATGTACCCGGCAGAGAGGTAAAATTCGACGTAATATGTATATAAATATTTTGATTTAATGGTAACCCTAATTGACGACAATTCAAATGTCGTGTATGTGTGTACACCAGGAATCTTGGGAATTTCAAGTCTAATGTACGCAATAAAACGGCTCCTGAGGGGTGCATTGCGGAGGGGTACATAGCGACCGAGCTGGTAACGTTATGTTCAAGGTATCTGAAAAACGCACCAACATTCCACAACAGACCTCAGAGAAATCCTGATGGATCCAAGGGGGCGAGCACGCGTGTTACCCTGAACCCGTTGATGATGCACCAGATTCATCGTTATATTGTCTTCAACTTTGAAGAGTTTCACAATTTGCGGACGTAAGTAGAGTTTATATATTTAACAGAATTCGAATAAAAGTATTAATAACAATTATTACATAATTGTATACGCTGAATGAAGGATGCACAAAGACGCGCGTAGGCGATCATGCACTAGGGGTCGCATTACGGATGCTCTTATTGAAGCACAACATCATGAGCAGTTCTGCGAATGGTACCGTGCATATGTAAGAAAATAGTGGTAATTTTGAAATTGGAAAAATTTATGCGGGTTTAATATAATTAACTAATGTGATGTTTAATATTTGAAATTATAACATAGGTCGATGGCCTGGACGATCAACGTAGGGAGGAATTGGGCCACAACTTGGTTATGCGTTGTAGAGGGCTAAAGGGGACAGCGGTCAAGTACAACAGGTACATGGTAAATGGGAAATTGTTTCGCACGCTTGCCCATGATGTGGGAAGGAGGACTCAGAACAGCGACGTATGTGTTTCAACCGTTGAAGGCGAAACGTACTATGGGCAGTTAACCGATATAGTTGAGGTCGAGTACTATGACAGGACTACGTACGTCCTATTTAAGTGCAATTGGGCAGACCCAACGATGGATAGAGGATTCACAATAGACGAGTATGGCCTAGTGTTTGTCAACTTCAATCACCTCGTCCACAGGGGAGAACTGGTTCAAAACGAGCCATACGTGCTTACATCTCAGGTAGATCAAGTATTCTACGTCGAAGATGGAAGGAACCCAAATTGAGTTTGTGCGGTTAGGACCAAATCGAGCAACGTGTACGACGTTGGCCAGGGGGAAGGGAGTAATGAGGATGGTACAACTTACCATGAGTGCGTGCCGCTCGTACTAGCCACTGATGACCTACCCGATACGAATGATGAATTCGAGTACGACAGGCCTGACATTGATCCGATTGAAGCTCCCGTGATACAATGATTGATATATTTGTTGTGAGTAATATATTGTTTGTATAATTCGCTTGAACTCAATACAAATTTTTATTATTTGCATAAATTTCTATGTATAATTTGCATATTCATTAAAAATATATAAAATACAAATTCTAATTAATTTGTCTACATTTGTTCGCAGGTATTGATGGACCAGAGACCCCCTCCTTATGCATATCGGGCACCTCGCCCACCCGTGCCCCTAATGACCACGCCCACTGATTTGACGGCATTATATACTGCGGCGTGGCCACACCACCCAGATGGGGCTTATAGACCATTGTTACCGGGTACGGTGGCCGTAACCACGTCAGATCACGGGCAGACCAGCACAGTTGGACCTTGCAGCTCTCCATTGTCGGAGCTGCCGACATTATCTCAGATAGGGTTCACCCAATCGGGTAACGCCTATCGATGGTGGGTGCGCGAGGGGATGGGGCCACAGGGTTATGCGCTGTACTTTCCGTATACATATAGTGTACCGTCGACGTGTAACCCTAATAATGAGACGTAGGATGGTAGATTTTTACTGTCACAGACCAGGGAGATGCAGATGCCGGCTGTGGGGTTGGGACAAATACCGGCACAGGCGGCGATGCAGGGCCAGATTTTGGGGGCGAGACAGATGCCAGCATCGGGAGCGAGTCAGGGCCCGGGGCATGTAGAGAGCCAGATGCCTTTATATGGTGAGAGCCAGGTGCCACTTTCCGGTGAGAGTCAGATGCTAGATTTGGGGAGGAGCCAGAGTACCCATGAGGAGGACGTTGCGATGTTGAGTATCGATCAGTTGGCCCCCGGTAGCCCCCAGGATATGGATTCAGATGATGATCAGCAGCCTCCAACAGCCGGAGGGGTTGGCGAGGAGGTTGCAGGCGACCCAACACATAGAGATTGGTCATATTCGGTTGATGGGTACGTACATATTTAAACATACTTAAAACTCATATTATGTTACCAAAAATTTTATTTTTTGTTTGGAAAAAAAATAACTATTTGATTACAATTTGTTTATATATATATGTTTTTTAGTGTTAACCAATTAAACGTTGAATTTTTTTTCATTAGGGTACAACCCAAACGGAACCATATATTATGAGGTGATTAAGGACCCAGAGAGAAACTGGGTGCTCCCGAGGGGGAAGAAGGTTGTATTGCAGTACAATGCTGCTATACAACCTGTAGGACGAGCCTGCAATCGTTTTCGGCGGGCTGAGGGCAAGCTGATCAGGAGTGGGTCCTATATACACATGCGTGACGAATGAGCGAGGGTAAATAAGTAGATTAAGCAGGCAATGTGGGACGCGCTGATGGTATGTTTATGAATATAATTTAATTATTTATTTGAATTAAACTTGAGATTAATGTTTTTCTTGAAGTTTTTAAACCTATAATGCTTTGATTGAATGTGCAGGAGGAGTTCTATCTACCTGTATCAGTAGACGAGCGCAGGGCACAACAGGAGGCGTGGAATGATATTGGCCGTAAGCATCGCTCGTGGAAGTCGAGGTTCAAAACCAAACTATGTATTGGAGACGGTGACACGCCCGAGAGTATCCGTGCGAGAATGCCGGACAATTTTTTTGCGCAGTATGACGCAGCAGATGTAGAGTTCCTGCTGAGCGATTGGTGCACTGAGCATAAAAGGATATGTAGGGCAAAAAAATGTTGTGGTTTTTTAATAACAGTTCATTTAATTTTAGTTTTAATTTAAGTGTGTTAATGCTTACATTTTTATTTTCATGTTCAATGCGTAGGCAACCTCTGAACGGTTGAAGAGGCTGCGGGAGCAGAATGACCTTCCCCATTGTACGGGATCTAAAAGTTATGCCAGATTTAATCACGAGGAGGTATGAAAAAATATATGTTTATGTTTTTAATATTTGTTGCTAATTGTTTTTCTTTTTCTTTATACTATTTTTATCGCTATCTGTTTGTTATATATGTCAACTGCATGACGACAGACATGTACATCTGGCACGCCCCCCACTCGTGCCGCGTCGTTCGTGAAGACCCACACAAGGAAGGACGGCACTTATGTGAACGAACGTACACGGGTCCTATGCGTATGCTACTGATTTAATTTACTAATATTTTTAAATTATGTGTGATATGTCATTATTCAATATATGAGTTTTTCATGTTGACGACGTATAGGAGAGGATGACGCAGAGTTTATCCAGTGATCCAGCCGCCACGCAAAGCGTCTCCGCAGACACGGTGCGTTGGGCACCGAACGACGCTTACGAACAGGCGGTTGGGAGGCCTGAGTATGCAGGGAGGGTTCGGCAGGTTGGGCCGAACGTTACACCTGTTCGGGGGACATGTTTCTCATATACGCCTCGGTCACAGGGGGGACCATCTCAGGGCACGTCTTGGGATTGGGCCGAACACGCTCGGAAGATGGAAGAGATCCAAGCGGAGCTACAGGCTGAGCGAGTGAGGAATGACCGATTGGAGCAGCGCGTGCAACAGTTCGACGCCATGGAGCAGCGCATGCAACAGTTCAACGCCATGGAGCAGCGCATGCGACAGTTTGAGGTCTTCATGTCCTCCATGGGAGTATCAGCACCATGTCTTGGTACTCAGTCTTCACCTGCACACGTAGGTAGTACGTCGTCTGTTAGTAGTGCATCTGCAGGTATGATTTATATTGTGTATAAGACAAAATTAATTTCAATTTGTTTTCATTACTCCTTTAATTTTGCAAGTAATATTATATACTTTAATTGTCTATATTATTTGCATGTAATTCGACAACGGTTGGTACGTTGTCGCCTGTTGGACGACAGCTGAGCCAGCACTCCACTGTCGCTACACCTTCGCCCGCTACACCATTCCTTGCGCAGCAATCGCCGGTTGGCGAGAACACGCCTGGGACGGTACCTCGTGATTCGCAGGGACGCCCTTCAGATTTGTAGATATTTTGTGTAGTTATTTTTTGTTCGTAAATATTTGCGTAGTTAACGAATATGTTATTAATTATTGGTTTGTGTAATATGATTTTGCGTTGTTTTTGGGTAAAATAAATATTGCGTTATTTGTGGTTGGAAATAATAAAACTTGAAAAAAAAAATAAAATTTATTAACCCAAATAAATTTTAAAAAACAATAACAAAATTAAATTGAAAAAAAATTCCAAACTGAGTTTTTTATTTAATTATTTAAATAAAAAATTCGATTTGGAATTTTTTTTTTAAAAAAAATCGGTTTGACACGTATATTGAGATACACGTGTCAAACCGTTTTGACACGAGTATTAGATACACGTGTCAGATTTGACAAGTGTATTCCAATACACGTGTCAAAACGGTTTGACACGTGTATCTCAATACACGTGTCAGATTTGACACGTGTATTCCAATAAACGTGTCAAACCATTTTGACACGAGTATTTGAATACACGGGCAAACCGTTTGACACGTGTACCTCAATACACGTGTCAAAACGGTTTGACACGTGTATTCCAATACACGTTTTAAAATGTGCAGTTAATGACTTGCACATCTGACACGCGTCTCACGCGTGTCAAAATGAACGTGTCAAACTGTTTGACACGTGTACGACACTGTACACGTGTCAAACTGCACGTGGCAAATTGAAGTGATTTTTGTAGTGAGGATATGGGGACCTTGTCCCAGATAGCATACTGGCAAAACTACTTGCATGCATTTATGTATTCACAGGCATGGCTCTTGTGGGGCTATTTCTCAGTCAGGCAGCAGATTACGTGATAGAAAAGCAGGAAATCATTGTAGTTAGAGACATTTACATGAGTGGAAATGTCAATCCAAATGGGATTCTTAAGGAGGTTGAAACCAACAAAGTTAAATACAAATTTATTATGGTGGGGGTTCTTCTTCTGGTGCTTATTGTTGTAGGAACTGTCTTCTTGTTTTTAGTTGAAGAATTGAACTTTATGGACGCATTTTATTTTGTTTGTTCAACCATCACCATAAAATAGGCCCAAAAAACATATATATATATATATATTTTAAATTTCACTACCCGGTTCGGATAACCGGTTTCACCCGGGTAACCAAGTAACCCCCGGTTAACCAGGGACCTCGTAGCCGATTCTAGGTTATTGGCCAATAATCATGAACCAGCTCCGGATTTACACCCTTATTTAATTATAAGGAAATTTGGCATTAGTTACTTGTTGCATCTAAGTAACTAGATGTTGCATTAAAACTTAACTGGTAGGACAACCTCTTTTTTAACCCACCTAGGGCACTTTGTTAAAAGAATTACTTTTTGATGTTAAATGTTCTTTTGTATTTTTCTTGATCTACTCATCTACTCAAATGTTCAAAAAGTTGAAATATGATTAACCATATGTTGGGGATCATGCACTAATCAAAGTAAGCGCAACAGAATATCTATTTCAAAAAAAATTTCTTCAAGATAAACAATGCCAGATTAATTAAATTAACACGTTCAGGGTACTTACAATTGAAATTGACATCTCTTAGGCTACTTGAACCAGTTGACTTTGATTGATTTGCTCCTTCCATGTTCAACGGTGAAGAATGTGTTCTCATTGAATTGGTAAATAATACTTCATTATATCCCTCTATTTATAGACTCGGATTTACACTTATGATAAGGTTAGAAGATAAAAAAGAGTTTTAGCATAGATAATATAGAAGTCATAGGAGAAATTGAATTCCAACTCCTACTATTTAGGGTGTACGCCTAAGGGGAGTAAAACACTCACATTGGCCATGCACCAACCGACTATGAGGAGATAATTATCTTCCTATGCATCTAAAACCCTAGCCCATTGCTATAAACTATTCTACATGAGCTTGGGTTTTATCCCTAAGGCCCAATGCTCATTTATCTCTACTTAAGCCTTTTAGAATTAATTCCAAGAGCTTATAGTTTTTTAACTGCTTAAACCTATAGAAATTAATTCATAAGCCCACAACTCTTTAACTGCTTAAACCTATAGGAAATTAATTCCTAAGCCCAATCATCTTTATGTAATGAGCCACTTAAGAATCATAATTATTTGGCCCTGTTTTATCAACTAAAACAATTGATGTGTCACAAATATTGTATATTTGAACTCCTTAATTTACATTAGTTAAACATTTAGCTTTGTTATTTTCTAATTCTTTTGTTAGTTTTGGTACTTTAGCATTTTTTAAGTAATAGAGAGAAAAGAGTCCCAATTGTTGCACAATTCTTTCCAAGGGCAGCACGTGGACAACAGCTCTACACTCCTCTTCAGCAGCAAATCACGTCCAACAGCACTCCCCTAGCACCGAATCCCAACCTGCTGGACAGCACTTGGACAGCAACAACACTCTACAGCACCTGACAGCATGGACAACAGCTGCTGGACAACAACCTGCACGACCTGCAACACCTTCTACACTTGGACAGCACGCTTGGCAGCACCTGCAAGGGACAGCGGCTGCTGGACAGTAACCTGCAGCACCTTTTGCACCTGGACAGCACGCCCAGCAGTTCCTCCAGACAGCACCTTGGACACCACACTCTAGCTTGGACAGCATGGGCATCACGTGAAGGCAGCACACTCCACCAAGACAGCAACCTGCAGCATGCTATTTCTTTATAAAAGGCAGCACCATGCCATGGAAGAAGGGAGGAGAGAAAAAACGGAAAGAAGAGAAGAGGCATAGAGAAAAGAAAGAGAAGTGTCAGAGCAGAGGCTACGCCTCTGCTTCTCTCCTTCTTGGGTTAGATTTTCTGCACCATATGTCTTTTGTAAATGTTTGATTTTTATGTTTTTAATTTGATGTCTTAGGTTTTATTTATTTTATTATGTGTAGTTAAACCTTCTACTAAGGTTGAGGATGAAACCTCACCATTAAAGAGCGAAAATGTTTTCATGAGAGTTTATACTATCCGATTTTATTGGGGTTAATATTTTCAATGTTTTACTTCTTATCAATTTTTGAGATGATTTTTAGATATCTCTTGTGATTTCTGGATACAAGTGATGATTTGAAATAGTCTCATTTAATTGATTGCTTGGTTTATATATATAAATGTTAGATATTCATTGTATTTCGCTCTACGGATACATTTGATGATTTGGTTTAAACCGGATATCTTTTGTGATTTGTACAAAGAATGGATTCATTGAATGATTTAAACAATTTTTTGAAGCATAGTAGAACATACATAAGATTTTTATAATGACAACTTCGGATAAGTATTGATGAACATGAGAATATTTTGCTATGATTTGGAGGGCGTGGATTCCAAAACCCTAGACCCCTTTATTTTCATTAATTTTGTTTATGTTTTCTTTCATCAAAAACCCCTAAATTTGGAACTAGGTTAAAATATGATTAGTTTGAATAGGGATTAATTTTCACAACACAATTCCTCGTGGGATCGACCTCGCACTTGCAAAACGCTATATTGCAAACGATTCGTGCACTTGCGAGTATTAAAATTTTCACAACAACAATCCAAAATAAGTAAATACATAATCGATGCTCATAGCATATGGTAAATTTCCATCAGCTCAAAGAGGGACTTAAATGAAAAAAATACAATTAGCTTTAAATAGGTCTGTGACAATATCACACGACTCTATTTAATCACAATTGATTCCACTAAACAAATGTAACTACACTCTAATATTTTCAAATTAATGAACCGATCCCCGGGACATACTTATTTCTTTCATATTTCCCTTCAACATAATCATTCCGTAGTCGAACCAAAGTCAATACACTGTTACTTAGTTCACTACCTATTTTCCTTGATACTCCTGATTTAATTACATGATATATCATTTTTGTACCTTCTGAGTTTTTCATCTCACCTTGCACAAAATAAAGTTTCAGTAAATTCCATTGAAACACTTTGGTCCGAGCTTTAAGATAATCAATCCCATTAAATTTACTTCAAAGAAAATATTCCTTATCGCTTTATTCCATGACAAAGGATTTGGATTCTTTCTTGAAGAAGGTGTTCCCATAATGCTACATGCGATCACTCAACGCACAGAAGTATTGACCAGCATTTGATCTCATTCTTGTACATCAAAGTGACATACACTTTACATCTGAGTTCCCAAACTTTTCAGGATTTAGAGTAACTGTTATAAGTCTTCATTTACATACATCATTCTTAATCACAGTGTTGAAAGAATGATGGCTCACGTTCTTTAGTGCGATAATCTCATTACTCACACCTTAATCAAATACAATGTAACTTAGGGACCTTACATGTATATCATATGAAATATTCAAACATATATGTACATGTAAAGCAATAATATATATATATATATATATATATTAAAGCAATATTAATGCAATTGAAGCTTTGGACACCAATACCAACACCATATTTTACTTTTAGCTAAAAATATTTTTAAAATAGTTAAAGCGTCATCTAGGATATGCATACTGGTCAACATACGCTCTTGTTGAAAACTATATGGAAAATAAATGTTCCTCATGTTGTGAAAGTGTTTATGTGGAGGACATGTCATAATGCTTTGGCTACTAAAGCAAATCTTTTTAGACGCAAAATCACGAAAGACCCATTATGTACTTAGTGTGGAACGGAGGCGGAGACTACGAGATACATTTTGTGGGGATGTCCAGTTGCAAAAGCCATATGGAGTATGTGTGGTAGTAAGATCCAAAAACATTGTATTGTAAATGAAGAGTTTGTGTTTATTGTTGAAAAGCTTCAACGACATCTGGACATGGAGCTAATAGGAGTTGTGGCAAGAAATTTGTGGTTATGACGGAATGCAGTGGTCCACGAGAAAATGGTTAGCCCTTACTCTACAGTGGTAAGATTAGCATATGACTCATTGGTGGCTTTTCGTGATGCTTATTCTCGAAAATATTTAGACAAATTGGCAGAAAATTTGGAGCTTCGTTTGAAAGCTCTCTTGGATGGTTTTGTCAAGGTTAATTGGGACGCTATTGTGGATAGAAATAAAATGAAGATGGGTACTGGTGTTATTATTAGAGATAGTATAGGTGAGGTGCTGGCCACGCTGTCAAAGCCAAAAGATTACATCATTGCATTTGAAGTTGTAGAAGCCACGACGGCATTGAGGTCAACCAAAAGATTACGTCATTGGGGTTCTATAAGGTGATTCTAGAATGTGATTCTCTTCAAATAGTGTAGGCACTGAAAAATATGGGCCAACCCGGATTAAATATGGCCATCTCGTTAATAACACTCAAAGGATACTGAATGATCTGCAAAAGTAGCAAGTTAATCATGTTAGTCATAATTTAAATAGTGCAGCTCACCAGCATGCTAAGGAAGCATTATACTTGAGTAAGGAATAATGTTTTCTTGAGAAAACCCTCCACGTATTTTGAATATTATCCATGTTGAGCGATGTGCTTAAATTGATCATTTATATAAAATGTGCTTAATTCCAAAAAAAAAAAAAAAAAAAATACTGTTTTTAGAAAACTATTCCAAAAATAAGTCTATTTTAAGAAAAAAAAAAAAAAATCAAAAGGTGTTTTCTAGAAATGTTTTTTGTTTGTCATGATCTCATACAATCTAAAAAAATAAAAAAAAAATAAAGAAATAAAAAAAAAAAAAAAAAAATCTCTAACTACCGACGTTCCTCGTACCACATCAGTCAATGGTACCAAAACGTAAAAGAAATCAAATTGCCTCAATATCCCTCGCTAAGCATAATGGTTTGGTCATCATAACATCCTTTGCTATCTATACTTTCCTTGAGAGGAAGATTGTC
This sequence comes from Alnus glutinosa, assembly GCF_958979055.1. NCBI lineage: Eukaryota > Viridiplantae > Streptophyta > Magnoliopsida > Fagales > Betulaceae > Alnus > Alnus glutinosa. The sequence goes on from NC_084896.1 coordinate 23,148,968, forward strand.
TGATGAGTAATGCAACACTTGCCTTACTGATTTATCATGATTAGCAGGTAAATATTATACAGGTGTACAAGTAGTTACGGTTAACAATTATTGTTTCTAATCGCTAACTACACCACCTTAGGCAGTTATTAGATTTCCATAACCGTAATTGAACTACCTTAGGCAGTTAGCTGTTTTGAAATAACTACCGATTAGTGATTATTGAAGCCCAAACCGTACCACGTAACCGCCTATTAGGTATGGGCATTTTGGCCTATATTGATGTTTTACGACCTATTTTATATGGTTTTGAGCCTGTGTTTTATTGTTTTTGGCTTATTTTAGTTTAGTTTAGTTTAGTTTCTTTTCTTTTCTTTCTTTTTATTTTTTTATTTTTTTTTAAAGCTTTAGTGTTTTTGATGAAAAAAAATCAATTAATAAAATTGTATAGTAACACGAAAATACCAAAACGACGTCATTTTGGTATACTATTATTATTATTATTATTATTACACACACACACACACACATATATATATATATAAGGGTAGGCGGTTAGCGGTTAATAACCGTATTCGCCAATCTTAAAATCGCTAACTGCACCATCCTAGGTGATTAGCAGGTTTTGTCGCAGCGCCCTAAATAGTTATGTATTTCGGTTAATAAATGTCTTGCCTGTACAATCCTAATGAGTAAGGTGTTGGGAAATTGCCATTCCCCTAGAGCAAACGGGTTGGTAACCGAGCTGCGACCAGGTCGGATTAACCTGCTTGATGCGATCTAGTCGGACATTTGAAGTTTGGATAGGAATTACAGGATCCAATGAACTTCCCGACCTCTAGTTTGGGACGTGTAGCCACACAAGAGGTTTTGCCTTAGCAAGCACAAGAAGGGCATTCAGATATTCCCCATTCTTTCGACTTGGTGATTGAATGTCTCGGGGACGCCGAGAAAGGATGTAAGAAAGATATTTGGGATTCCTGTCCCGACCAGCATACTAAGGCTCACAGGACTAAAGAACACCTACTCTGACACGACAGAGATTTGCAAGGACAGTGAGCCATACCATTTACTAACTCCCTAGATTTATGGAATCATATCATGACGCCGGACCTGATGGACACCTCTAGATCCCTGAAAATCCGAATTTCTGCCCATCCTCATCCCGGGATGGACGTGGGATCCTAGGAAATCCGGAATGCACAGTTCTTGGAATAGTTGCTCCACTCACTTCGAATGCCTATAAATATATGACTCCCTAGGCATTTGAATCTTCTTATTTTCTCTACTCTGGCTCTGACCAACTCGATTGATTTAGGCATCGGAGAGAGAAACACCAACCAACACCCAGCGTGTTCTCGCTGTTTTGCAGATCACTTGAAGGCCCAAACCACCAAAAGAGCAAACCGAGCAACAATTAAAAGAGTGGATCAGGAGCTGACATATCACCAAACTGGAAATTGTACTAACATAAGGCATGTGTTTCCTTCTTGATTTCTTGTCAGCAGGATTGTGGTCTTGAGCTGCAACGACTATATTCTTCATATCTTTGGTATTTTGGTTCTTTTCCAACATAAGAGGATTGTTTGCGGCATGTCTAGCATTCTTAGTAATCTCATCAAATTTTACTAGCCAAATATATATATATATATATATTTTACCCATCCACTTTTTTAAAGTACCCACAACAGTCTCACCATTTTAGCTATCTACTATTACTATTTTATTTAAATAATCTTTTTTTCAAAGAAGAGGTTATGTGTGATGCACGTGAAAGAAAAAAAAAATGGAAGAGAAATTTTTTTAAAATAGTATTTTATTGATTTGGTAGGTGAACAGTGTTCACTATTGTTGGTGAATACTGTTTATTCGCCAAAACTTTTTGGTTATAGTAGTGAAGCGGCTTATGTGTATTTTTGTGTGTTTTCATTAAATTAACTTACCAAAATAATTAAATTTTTTTTTTTAATAAAACTACTAGAAATGTCCTTACAAGCGACTTGTTCCACATGACAAAGTAACTAGAATCACTAGATGCTGCATTAAATATAAATTTGGAAAATGATGTCACTGACTCCATTGTACTTTCATATTCTTTTGACATTAACACCTTTCTGTAAAATTATTAATGAAGAGCAATTCATCTGGAACCTGTTTTATCTAATGTATCAGGGAGGACCTACTAGTGCCATTTTTTTTTTTTGTTTTACCAAAAGCCTACGTTGGTATGAACAAAAAAATGACCCAAAACCTTATGACATTGTTTCTCACAAGTTATAAAACTTATTGGCGCATAATTTTTGACACGATCTACAAATTTGAGATAAACTTGATATGAAATTAATAAGTTAAGGTTGTGGAGTCTAACATGTTTAATTAAATTAGTCGGGTTAGAATTGACTTATATAATCTTATTTCCATTGTTCGACAAGACTTGAACCTGATATGAGGCATAAGGGATACCAATTTTTGACACGACTCGTGAACCTGATAAGAACTCAACACGAAATTAGCAAGTTATAGTTAAGGGGTTTGACCAATGTAATCAAATAGATTGAACTAAGGTTGACCTATATAATTGTTGGAACAAATTACTCATATTCTCTTGGGCATAGAGAGAAGTTTGAGAGTACCAGTAAAGCTCCTAGTGGACGACCGTCCGGACGCCCGCCAGTGTCCGAACAGTTCAGCAGATGCAAACCACAGGGACTTGGTGTTTGCACAGCCGTCTGGATGACCCAGCGGACACGACCCACTGAGAGCACTTGTTCGCACAAGTGTCAAGACGCAAATGCAGTAGTTGCAAATGGTGAAGTTCTTATGCTAGCGTTCGGACGCGCGTCTGGAGAAACACGGTTAACTGCTAGGTTTGCTTGGGTATTTTGGGGATAGTAAGGTAAAACAATAGATCAAAAGTATCCTCCACTGGATAAAACCGTAAGATTCAAGGAGACCAAAACCTACAAACAACAAAAACCAATACATAAAAACAAAAAAAATACAATAGAAAGACAAAACAAAAACAAACAGCTACAAGCCATGGAGGATGGTAGAGAGGTAGGCTGTCCTGAGCGTGCCAGCCACGCACCGGCACATGGAAGCTAGGAGATGCGGAGTAGAGTGGCTGGTGGGGGCGAAGGCGAGGCGCGTCTGAGAGCTGTAGTGACAGTGGAAAGTGGAGACTAGCTTGAGCGGGCAAGCCACGTGCCAACGCGTGGGGATCAGATGGAGACAGAGAGAAAGGCGGCAAGGATCAAAGAGACAAGTGGAGATGATGGCAAGGCATAACGGTGGCCGAACTGGCGAGGAAAACTAGATCTAGTTTTTTGGAAACTAGAGGGCGGCAATGAGCAGGGAAGGGACGGAGGAGAGGCTGAGATCAGAGATAAAAAGATGGAGGGCAGGGGGGAAAAATAAAGAAATTGATTGGAGAGGGTGCCTGTGCTTTGTTGAGACGGGGAAAGACAAAAAACTGAGGAAAAAAAAAGAAGAGAAAACATAGGGAAAAAGGAAAAAGAACAAAAAATAAGAGATGAGAGGAGGATGAAAACCATGCCTCCTCTCCCAAAAGGAGGTTGAAGTCTCTAAAACAAGACGGAAAACTTAAGGTTTTCTAGAACTTCTCTCTCTAAACAAGATAGAGAAGCAGTGAGACTCATAAGAATTTTGGCTTGGGTTAAGGTTTGAGAATAAGTGTAGAGTGGTTAGTTTTATCTGGGTCCGAGTGTGCATGCAACAGGTTTGATTTTTGAGCTATGTGAGACACATGGTATTAATTATTGTCATGTTTTGCTAGCACATTTTGTGGGAGAAGAATGTTACATATTATAACTTCATTATACTTTTAATTTATTGGGTCGATGTGGCAATGTTTATCAACCTTAATTTTTTTATTTTTAATAAGAGTTGATCTAAGTGATGGTGGACACTGTTATACCCGGGGTACCAGACTCGATCCCGGGTATTGATTTTGAAAAACCCGGTTATACCCAGAATCGGGTCTGTTAATTTATTAAAAAAAAAAAAAAATTGCCCGCTACCCTTTTACCCTAAGGATACACACAATCTAGAATCTCATTTCTTTCTTTCCTATTCACTGATTTTGCGCCGCTGCCTTCTTCATCTCTTATTGTCTTCACGGCTCAGTGTGCCTTCTTCCTCTTCTTCACTTCTTTTCATTTCTTCTTCAATTAAATGCTCTGTCAGAGTTCGTATGCACCATCTTTTGGTTATTTTCTATTAACTTTCTAATTAACTCTATCATGCGGCTGGATCTGATCATTAATACCTAGGACAGTGATTGCTGCACTACAGGTGCACAACAAGTAAAACTAACATTTCCCTAATACCTATTACCAAAGACTTACGTGTACAAGAGGAATTACAAGATTATTTTCCTATTCAAACTCGCGTGACTAGCTCGGTTTTCCAACAGACACTAACAGTGGCAATGCACTTTTACGCCATGCTGCACATTACCGACGACTGTGAGGAGCGACTTTCAAATTTTGCAAACAATTATAATACTCCTTTTACAAAACTGTGCGTTTTAAGCACTTAAATGGTGCGCTTCCTTGAGTCTCTAGACTCTTCTAAATGAAGCCAGCTGTCTACTGCCTTAGTCACTTCAATCTACTTCACGCATGTCTTCCCACTTGTTTCTTTATTTTTCTGATCTTTCCACCTCCTCCTTTCTATTCTGTTTTGCTTCTTTATTTCTTTCTTCCTCTTACACCGTCTGAATTGTGAAGGTCCTCCTCTTCTCATTTTTGCCTTTCAGTGCACTAAAGCAAGCATTGCAAAGGCAGGAGGTGGGTCTAGGTCGGCGACGGTCACGGGCAAGTCAACGACGATGACACCGTGCTGCATATATATATATATAAATAATACCCGGTCTAGATACCCAGTTTTACATGGGTAACTCCAGGTAACCGGTTTTTCGATTAATCGGGGTACCTGGATCTGGATCAGGTTCTTGAAATCCAATAACCGGGGACTCCGGTTCCAGTTCTCGATTTTGGCCAATAACCAAGAATCGGAACCAGATTTACACCCCTAATTTCTAATATTTTCTTATGGAAGATAGTCCAAGGAAAGTTGGGAACTATTTCCCTTTTTTCTTTTTTTTTTTTCTTTTTGCCCAACATTGATCTAAGAAAAATACACTTCACCCCTTGAATTTTCATCACAGTTACAATTACTTCCTAAACTTTAAAAATTGTTAATTTAGTATATTTATCTTTCAATTTTTTTTTTCAATTTTACTCATCTGTTACGATTTTCCGGTAAATCCAAACAGAAAGAGTGTCAAAATTTTCAAAATACCCAATTTTTTTAAGAAAAAAAAAAAAAGAAAAAAAAAATCGCAAAGATTTAGGCATTAGCCAGAATTTAACAAAATTTACAAAAATAGATACTTCGATTCTTTGATATATATATATATATATATATTAAAAAAAATGATATTTTGAGAGTTTTAATGGGATTTAATAGAAAACCCTAACGAGAGATAATTGAAAAAAAATGAAAAAGATTGATAAATTAAATTGAGGATTTTTAAAATTTAAAGAGATAATTGCAAAAGCGTCGAGAATTTAAGAAGGGTAAATTGAAGTTTCTCAAATTAAAAAATTAAAAAAAAATATAAAAATTAAACAAAAATGAAAACGATGAGACATGAGAAAGTTTGTTCACCACGCTGGTCTAACTGAAGCAACATATATCAATGAAAAGATCGAGGGCATGAAAAATTAGCTAGTGGGGAGAAAGGGCATCTCATAATTATGTAAGGGGAAATTATTTAAAAAAGAATGCTCCGTTTGTTTCGACATAAAATGATTTCGACGAAATTATTTTCAGAAAAAATGATTTTCTTGAAAATATTTTTCGGTGTTTGGTTCGCACGAAAAAAATTATGAAATGCAAAAATCAGAGTTTGGCAAATGTTGCCGGAATCCGGCAACGTCCGGTCGCCATTGCCGGATTCCAGCAAAAAGTTTGACCGGATCCGGTCATATCCGGATCTGGCCGAATTCTGGCCGTTTTGGCCAGATCCGGCTAGATCAATAGCCGGATCCGTCTAGATCCGGCCGGCTTGGCTGGAAACCAGTAAATTCCGGCCGAAATTTGGTCATCCCGTGGCCGAATTTCGGAGCCGGTACAATTCCGGTGACCTGATTCAGGCGCCGGCAGGATTCTGGCAACCGGATGATCTCGGACTCCGGCGCCGACTGGATGTTGTCGGACTCCGACACCGACTGAATTCTGACGACCGATAATTGTTAAATTCTGACGATCGGATATCAAACATGCATGTAAGGACGAAGAGTTTCATTTCGGAAAACGATTTACGGTTTTAAAAATCGTAAATCGTTTTCCGAAAATTAAAGAAGCTTTTACGGTCAAACCGAAAATGATTTTCGTTGACCATTATTTTCGCCCCTACCAAATACCGGAAAATGCTGAAAATCGTTTTCCAAAAATCATTTTACATCAAAACAAACAGAGCAGAAATATATATATATATATATATATGTTTTAAAGAAAGAAATAATTTGAACATGTTTAACATGTACCTACTTTTACGAATATCGTTATGTGTTCGGTGGAGCTATCTACTCTCCAAACCACATGGACTGAACAACGGTTAGCCCCGTTAAAGTTGTACTTCATTCAAAATGTTGACTTTCCTCCATTTAGGTGCACCAATGGTTCCAACTCATGTTTTATTTTGTGGCCCACCCCACAAATCAGGATTTTGGTCTTAATTAATCAACGTGTTAAAAAATTGGAAAAAAGTAATTTATTAATTGATAATATATATTTAAAAGAAGTGTACTTTAATTTTTTACTCTTATAATTAATGGTTTTAAGAAAACCTTTTGGAACACTACGATTTGTGAAGTATTAAAATTATTAATTATACAATGGGAAAAAAAACAGGTGTTTATTTTAACAATGTACATATATAATTGAATAATAGTACATTAGTTATGAAGGAGTCATGTGTAGCTATGGAACTAGAAGTTTAATTCTAAGAAGACCGATGGTATTAAAAATAATAAATTAGGGGCCAAAATAAGAAAAAAAAATATATAAATTATTTTTTTCTAACAAATTTAAAGATAAAATAACAATTTTTTTTAGTAACTCTTTTAAGAGGTGGGGGCCGGCAGGAGCCATGGCCCCACTAGCGCCCCTTTGTCACCCTTTACAGACAAGCTAATATTATATAGCGTATTTTTATTACACAACTATTTTGCAATGGTGATGTGGCAGTTCTAACTCTTAACGAACACTTGCTTTCTTTTTTTTCTTTTCTTTATATAGTAATACTAGAATTCTACAATTTTATCTCGTAACTATCTTCCAATGCTAACGTTACAATCTCAACTAACCTTTGAATCAATCAATATTAAAAAAAAAAAAAAAAAAAAAAAAAAAAAAATTAGTTGAGATCATCTCATCAGCATTATGAGATAATCAAAAATAAAAAAACATTATTTTTACATATATATATATATATATGCTAAACATTTCAGCTAACGTTCATGGGCTACTTCCCCTTCATTCTCCTAACTTTCTATACCCATAAAATATATGTCAAACAGCCAACGTACGCCTGAATGCCTATCCATTTAAAATTAATAAAATTATTAACTGTAGTAAGTTTGAAGACTAGGTATATATTATAGCCGAGGAGGCTCAGCTAGCTGGAAGCAAAAAGCCTCTTAACAATGGCTTCCAAACCAAGCTCAGTATGCTTGCATTTGCTGCTTCTTCTGCTTGTCTCCGGCACTGCAATCTCGCAATGGGTAGTCAAGACTCTTCCGGGCTACCCCGGCGAATTACCCTTTACACTTGAAACTGGGTATGCCTTCTTTGCTCGATCTCTTCTATATATATATATATATATATATTAATTGACTGGCCGGCGATCGGTGATAATCACGAGGCTTTATATATATATACACAGATACATAAGTGTGGGCAATGTGGAATTCTTCTACTATTTCGTCGAGTCGGAAGGGAACCCGGGAGCTGATCCTCTTCTGCTTTACATGAATGGAGGCCCTGGTTGTTCCGGTTTGAATGGATTCTTTTACCAGATTGGTAGGAGTTAAAATCATGCATCTTTCTCTTCTATTTGCTTATAGATCTACACTAAATTATGCTGTTAATTTGGTAGGCTCATTTAATTTTTAGGATTTTTGCTCTTAAATAAACACACGTTATCTTACCATGTGTATATAAGTTAATGCTAATTGGGTTTTAATGCTAATTGGAGGAAACTAAATGGCCCCGAGTTGTTAAATAAGTTGGTATGTTATTAGGGATTAATCTGACCTTGATGAGTTCATGTTTGGCTGTAGGCCCATTAAAATTCAACATCACTGATTACACTGGGGGCTTACCAACCTTGATATATGAACCAAACGCATGGACAAAGGTACACAATCTAGACAAAATTTATGTGGTAGAAATGTTACTCTTTACGTCTATTTTACGTATCAGTTGATATGAAATTAGCGTGAAAAATGTTATACTTTTGGTTCCTGATAATGTTAATGCTTTTCCAGACTGCCAACATAATATTTATAGATGCCCCTGTGGGTGCTGGCTTTTCGTATGCAAACGCTACTGATGCTTGGGACACGACAGACACAGAATGGGCGGCACAAGCCTATGAGTTTCTAAGAAACGTGAGTGTATTGATGATGAGAAAAATTAAATTGTTCATCTAAAGACTGTTAGGTCCCTATTCTGTGGTACTGTTCATCTAGAGACTGTAAAGCCTTTTTTGCCCTCTTTCCTACCGCCGTCCTCTCTTGAACTGCAGCACCACCACTAGTTCCACCCCATTCTGCCGGTCGGCCGCCATCCTCCTTACCCATAAAAACTATTTTCCATACATGTAATTAGGCACTCTCCTGAAAACCATGAAAATTTGAAGCAATCCCATGAACGAACTGCATATTTATTATTAATTTGTTTAATTATCTGCTAATATTTTCATTTATGATGCAGTGGTTGGGCGAACACCCAGATTTTGTGACCAATCCTGTCTTTCTTGGGAGCGATTCATATGCAGGGATAGTTACTCCAATTCTTGCTCAAGATATCATAAATGGTAACTTATATTGCACACCAACATCTAATAGAGCTTACTGGATTGGGACCTTCAGTATGTGAGAGAGTTCTTATAGAACTCAACTGTTTTTAAATAAATTTTGTGTTTGATGTGGACTCTCTCACATGTGCTGTTCAAATTGCTAGCAATTTGGACAACAATCTGCTGGAGATCCTTATCCGAGCTTACCCCCATTGAAGTCAAGCCAGTGGTAAACTGATCATTATGAATCATATACTCAAACCTGGTTGTTTTTTACTTGCCGGCAGGCAATGAAGCAGGAATTGTGCCTCTTGTGAATCTCAAAGTACATGATCTAACACATCCTCCTCCTGTTTTTTTCTTTGCTTACAGTATATTCATTTGGTGTTGCAATGAATATAATGTTGTTAAAAATAATATCAGGGATACTCGATTGGATGCCCACATACAAATACAGATCTAGAAACGAACGCAAAGATCACATTTGCACACCGGATGGCTTTAATATCGGATGCCATGTATCAGGTAGTTGGAATACCTTTTGACAAGCAACTTATAATCCTAAATATTCATTTTCATTGATTGCTGCTGATCTTCCAAATCATATTCCATTTTCAGTCAGCAAAAACCAGTTGCCATGGGAATTACGCCGATCCGATCACTGCAAACTGCACAGAGGCACTTTCAGCAATAACCCAGGTTTGAGTGATTATGATATCAGTTCTGTTTACTGCAGCATTTTAGCTTTTGATCATTTCAATGGGCAGCAAGAATGAGTGATCGTTGATCTTAATATTCAGTGCACAGAGCTAATAAGCTCGCAAAATATATTGGAACCCAATTGTGCTTTCTTGTCACCGAAAGCAAAAGAAGAAAGAGCTCGAAGATTTCTCAGAGAAGACTCCAAAAATTTCATTCTACCATCGCCTACAAGAACTGGTGACTTTTGGTGCAAAGTATGTCTCTCTCTCTCTCTCTCTCTCTCTCTCTCTCATGCAGTCTTTATGTGATAAGACCCACACGAGAGTGTTAATTATATTTTAACGCTCGCCCTCACGTGTGAGTTTAAACTTCTTTTTAATAGAGAAGACTCAACACGTATAATATTTAACTGAAATTTAAGATAAATAAAAAAGAGAAGGATCAAACTCAGAACTTTTATTATGATATAAACCATTTGGATCAAAAACTTAAAGCTAATAAGAAAAAGTATATTTAATCATTTAATCATACTTTTACAGATAGTTCATAGGATTTGATTTGTTCGCCCTTTTCCTTATACAGAATTTTCAGTATTTGCTCATGGATATTTGGGGAAATTATAAAAGTGTCCAAGATGCTCTTCATGTTCGACCGGTAGGTGTTTCTTAAGACTAATTAAGCACAACGACATTGTTATTAGCTCATGGATTGAGGTTTATATGTGTAATATGCCAACAGGGAACAATCAAAGAATTCTTTAGGTGCAACGTCACCTTGGACTACACTGTCGTCACCAACGATGTTGTCCCATATCACAAAAATCTTACTGATACAGGCTTGCAAATACTCGTTTTCAGGTTCCTATCTCCAACTTCTCTAACGGACCGTTTGGTGCGACTTAAATATTACTATTTTTAAATGTATGATTTGAAAACGTAATTTTTAAACAGTAATTATAAATTTCAATCTTCTTTTTGCAGTGGCGACCATGACATGGTTATCCCACATAATGGTATCGAGCAATGGATATATTCTCTAGACCTAACATTGGACACGGATTGGCGACCGTGGTTTGTCGATGGTCAAGTTGCTGGGTTAGTTTTTTTAATAATATATATATTACATGACCCTTTTTTTTTTTTTTTTTTTTTTTTCCTTTTAATTGCAAATTCTTTTTATATAGCTAATAATGTGCGTTTTTGTGTAGGTACACGATGAAATATACAAATGATGGATACCGCTTGACTTACGCGACTGTAAAGGCAAGAAAAGCTTTTAATTTTCTAAATAAGAGTCTGGAAAACGGTTAGAGTATGGATTCCGGCTAGTTTCACCGCAATCTGGTATGCCGGATTCCAACAGCACTGGCCAGTGAAAGGAATTAGTCGAAAATGTCGGATCCCCTCCAATTTGCTGGAATCTAACGATGGTGGCCGGCAACTTTGGTAGATTTCGGTCAATTTGTTGGAATTTGGGTTGTCAGAATCCGGCGACAATTATCAAATTCCGACAACCGGATTTCAAAATTCGGGAACCTTCGGCATCAAATTAACTACCAACAAACTCCAATGTTCAGCGGTGGCCGAATTCCGTAAATAGTTTTTCAAAAATTAAAAAAAAAAATTTCGATCAAACTAAAAATAATTTCTGTTGACTATTATATTCTGTTACACCAAATACCAAAAAAATACATAAAATATTTTACACTCAAACAAATACAGCATAAGTACTATAATTAGTGACTCACAGTGAATATTACATCAGTTTACAAAGAATTTGTAATAAAAGTTATATATAGTACCTCTAGTATCACTCTAAAATAATGAGAATTGCATATTTTCTTTTTAATTTGTGCAGGGAGCTGGACACTCACCACAAGAGTACAAAAGGAAGGAATGTTATGACATGTTCCATAGATGGATCTACTATTATCCTCTGTAGTTTTATTTCTTTTCTTTTTCATTTTTCTTTTTTCTTTTAATTCCAATTGTTCGAGGAAATTTTCTTAGATGTTAATTGCAATTCGAGTCCATTGGATTGAATGTCTCCAACAATAGTCTTTTTCTAGTGTTGGAGTATTTGAATATCTAAATCCGAGAATGGACAATAATTAATGCAAGAGATCTATGTTACTAATCTCAGGTGTGATTAGAAGAACTCATTTTTATGACTCTTTGGTTTAAAAATATAAAATGGGGAGGGTTTTTGGGTCCATAAGTGATAAAATGGGTATGATCCGGTGTTTTCATAATAAAGCTATTTGTTGTTCCAGGCTTACGTGTCAAATGACTCAACTTATGATTAGAAAGCACAAATGGCTTAGTTTGTGCCTAGACCTTATAGAAATTATTCTCTTCGAAATATTCTATTTTGCAGTGGCTTATTTGAAGTTAACTATCCTGTTTTTCACTCATAAATTTAAACCATTACACTTTCAGATTTTTTTTATTATATCAAGGGACCGACAGAGATTTGTAATTTTAAAATACATAAGGCATAAAAAAAAAAAAAAAAAAAAGCACTGAAGATAAAAGAAATTTTGTTATCTTTTTATTAATAACTGGACAACAGTTACTTCTGTATTTTGTTGATAACTGGATAATAATTACTTCTATATTATGTTGAACAACTGCTAATCCAACTGTCCATAACTGCTTAAGTAACAGTCATAAACTGTTATTTTAACAGACACCGATCAAATAACTGTTTGTTGTGACAAAACTAATATTCCATGATCACCAAAGAAACAGAAAAATAGCAGAATAGCAAATAACCACAACACAAACTCAAGAGACACCAATATTTAAGTGGTTCGGCTTAACAAGTTTACATCCACTGGCGGAGACAATCCAATAGAAATCCACTATAAAAAAGATAGAGAACAAAGTGTAATACAAAGAGAAGCCACTCAAATCCAAAAGCCTCAATACACCCAAATCTCACTCTCACACAAAAGAGAATTAATACACAAAAGATAAAACTCTCTAATTCTCAAAGCCGTAAATGGCACTACAAATTGTGAGAAAATACAAGTGAGACAACAAAATGGACTTATCTCTTTCCTAAGGAGCTGCCGAACTGTTGCTGTCGGGTCTCTCTTCCTCAAGGCTGCATTGCCTTGTTTGCACACCACATACAAAGGGACCGGAAGAAGCTTCTCTCGCACACTCACTGTCTGACTCTCCCAAAAATGACCGAATGTCTTTTTTTTTCTTTTCTTTTCTTTCACCAAGCTTCGTAAAGAAGCTATAGCAAGCTTTTTGAAGAAGCGTCATCCTTCTGGAGACACACGTGTGTGGACAGCAAGGAAGTCAACAAATAAAAAAGAGTGGGGCCCACCAATAAAAAACTTGTGAAATACAAGTCACACATGCACTACAAATCTCCACCTTGACTTGAATTTCATCAAGCCCTCAACACAAATCTCCTCATGACATCTCCTCCAACACTCTGAAGGGCAATCACAAACTACAAACAACAATCAAGTCCAAGCACTTCTTGAACTTGATAATAAAAAACACATTGTAGTGCTAACGCTGCTGAGAGTTTGAAATGTGCATCATCTAAAGTACTCACAAACAAAATGATTTTCTTCGCACTACCCAAATCCTTCATTTCAAATTCATCACCCAAAAGAGATTTTAATCTCTTAACTTCAAACATGATTTTAGCAGTAATAAGCATGTCATCCACATAGAGCAACAAACAAACAAAAGAACCACATGAAAATTGCCCACAATACACAAAACGCTTGTACCTCTATCCTAGAGATTGTTCCAAGCCATACAACGATCTCCTCAAGCTCACAGTCTTCACGTCCTCTGGCAATTTCACCAAATCCCATGTCTGGTTCTTACAAAGAGACTCAATCTTCTCATTCATGGCAATGACCCAAAATGCAGACTCATTACTTGTCACGGCTACTGAAAGAGTAGAATACTCCTGGACCACAGTGTCCTCTGCTACAGTAAGTGCACATGCTACCAAATCTGCAAAGCTATATCTCTGAGGTAGTCTAATCTGTCTCCTCTGTCTACCAGCCACAATACTGGTCTCTTACTCTTCTTGTGGATCATCATCATAATCGGAACCATGTCTGTCTAAAATGGGCTGAACTTGAGTGCCATCTTGCACCCTTCGTGAATCTTCTACCTGAATCTCCACCTCTTTGCTAAAACCCAACCACATATACCATAACTGAATAGTGTCTAAAGAGACATCAACTAAACCTGTCACTGCATTACCCTGAAGAAAATAGAGGCCATCAACCTAGTTACCTTGCATCATAACCAATGGACCTTTGTTAACCCGAATAACTCCACATTCACCGGAATACTTTTATCCAAGGGAGTCCAAAGTGCACAAAGAAATAAGATTTTTCTTCAAATCTAGTATATGTCGAACATTCTTCAAAGTCCTCACGATCCCATCATGCATCCTTATCCTGATTGTACCCATACCAACAATCTTGCAGGCAACATCGTTTCCCATCAAGACTGAACCACCACTGACTGACTCATAGGTAGTAAACCAATCCCTTTTAAGGGACATATGAAATGTACAAGCAGTATCAAGGACCCACTGATCGCTAAAACGACTATTAGAACTGGTAACAGCAAGGACAAATCCTGAAACCTCAGAATTTCCTTCGACAACACCAGCCACAGAAGAGTAACTACCTTCCTCTTTATTTTCAACTTCGGACACTCGGATTTATAATGTCTATATTTTTTGCAATAGTAACACTGAATATTTTTCTTTGACTTGGATTGGCCTCCCAAATCTCTCTCACTGGATCGCCCTTTAAAATTAGAGGAATTTTCCAAATGACCCTTAACAAATAAACCCTAAACCTGATTATCACTACCTTTCCCATTTAATTTTGTCGTCAACTCCATAGAATTCAAAGCAGATTTAACATCCGCTAAAAAGATGGTTTCTCTACCGTACAACATTGAATTAACAAAATTATCAAAGACATCATGTAGTGAACATAACAAAATCAAGGCTTGATCCTCATCATCTACTTTAATATCAATATTTTTCAGATCCAAAATAATTCTATTAAAGTCATCCAGATGATCACAAAAAGGCAGGCCTTCCTTCATCTTGAGGGTATATAACCGTTGCTTCAAATACAATCGGTTAGTGAGAGACTTCTTCATGTACAGGTTCTCCAACTTCTTCCAAAGTCCAGTAGCAGTTTCTTCATCGGCAACCTCTCTCAAAACTCCATCTGAAAGAGACAACAAAATTGCACTATCAGTTTTTTCATCAAATTCCTTCATTTCCTCCGTTGATGTTGATGGCACCTCGCCATACAAAATCTTCACCAAACCTTGTTGTCGTAACAAACCCCGCATCTTGAGTCACCGTAAACTGAAACTATTCTGAACATTAAATTTTTCTACTTCAAATTTTGCAGTAGCCATCCCGCAAAATAAAGATCCAAGCTCTGATACCAGTTTGTTGTGACAAAACTAATATTCGAGGATCACCAAAGAAACAGAAAAATAGCATAATAGCAAATAACCACAACACAAACTCAAAAGACACCAATATTTAAGTGGTTCGGCTTAACAAGCCTACATCCATTGGCGGAGACGATTCAGGAAAAATCCACTATCAAAAGGATGGAGTACAAAGTGTAATACAAAGATAAGTCACTCAAATCCAAAAGCCCCAATACACCCAAATCTCACTTTCACACAAAAGAGAATTAATACACAAAAGATAAAACTTTCTCTAATTCTCTAAGTCGTAAAGGACACTACAAATTGTGAGAAAATACAAGTGAGACAACAAAAGGGACTTATCTTTTTCCTAAGGAGCTGCTGAATTGCTGCTGTCGGGTCTCTCTTCCTCAAGGATGCACTACCTTGTTCGCACACCACACACAAAGGGACTGGAAGAAGCTTCTCTCGCACACTCACTGTCTGACTCTCCAAAAAATGACTGAATGTCCTTTTCTTTTTTTTCTTTTTTTCTTTTCTTTTCTTTCTTTTCTTTTCTTTCACCAAGTTTCGTAAAGAAGCTATAGCAAGCTTCTTGAAGAAGCTTCATCCTTCTAGAGACACACATGTGTGGACAGCAAGGAAGTCAAAAACTAAAAAAGAGTGGAGCCCACCAAGTGAAATACAAGTCACACATGCACTACATTATCAATGATTATTTAATAATAACCATTAGATCGTTATTAATTAATCTCAACCGCTAGATCAAATTTGATTTGATCTTACAGTTTATTTTAGTGATGGTCCAGTAAATTCAACCATTAGATCTACTTAAGAAGCATCATATGGTTTAGATCAAACCACTAGATCGATTTATTATGACCATTCAAAATTGAAAGGTCATGATTAGATCGCTCCGATGCTTCGTGCTAAGTGCTAAGTGCTAAGTGTGCCATCAAAGCACCACTAACGCCCTACAACCTACTACCACACGTGCACGCGTCCGGTGCTTCGCACTATACTAGAGTATACACGTCCGAGTATACACCCAAACATTACTTTAAATGCTTAAAATGTGTTGGGCCTTATAAATGACAACTACACTTTCTCTTTTTCCCATGTAGAACTATCTTTATTTAATGCTCTTTAACACATTCCTTCTAAAACATTCCCAAAACACAAAATAAATATATATATATATATATATATACACACACACACACACACACATATTAATTTTGAAAATGCTTTAACGAGTATTTCATTAATCGAAGATTACGAGCAGAAAGCTCTGCAAAATCATAGCCACATGTTATGAGGTTACAAAGTCATAGATACAAACAAAATTTTTATAATAAAGTGCAATTTATGACTTTCATCTTCCGCTAACCTATGTACAAAAATAGTTAAAGAGTAAATTTGCTTTGAGCAGACTAGACCTAAGACAATGGTAGCCAAATATCCTAGAGAAATTTATTTAAATCGGCCGTGAGAGATAACCATTTCACACCAAACTATCAAGATCGTGAGAGATAACCCATCACACATAACTAACCTTCATCCCATAGATCGCCCATGAGAACAGATTTAAAGAAAAGAAAACTCTTATTCCAAGCAAAAAATACAACTAGCAAATAGCAGCAGCGGTCAGGGATGAGATGAATGGCATAATATGGTCCACGGAAATAGATTGACGGATGTGTAGCAGAGAAGTTAAAATTGTTGATCTAGTCGGAGAACACTTACAAAAAAAAAAAAAAAAAAAAAAAAAACCAGAATGGGCGGAGGAGGGTAGAAAAGGAAAATAGAAAGGGAAAAGATCCGCCCATTAAAGTTCAACATCACTGGTTACATTGAGGGCTTACCAACATTGATATACGAGCCAAACACGTGGATAAAGGTACGACATTTAAGCAGTAGAATAATTTTAAGATTAAAATATTAAATTGATACTTTTTAAAGTTTAAAAATATGATTATGAAATTAAAGGTTTTTTTTTAATATATATATATATGTGTGTGTGTGTGTGTGTGTGTGTGTGTGTGTCAGTGTGTGAGTGAGGAGCTCGTCTATCCGTAGGACGAGAGTCAGACGCTCGTCCGACTCTCGTCCTACGTGGCATAAAAATATAATATATTATATATTATTATATTTAAAAAAAAAAAAAAAAAAAATGCCAGCACGCGTGAGCTTTCCCTTTCCACCCATTTCTTCCCCCAAATGCCCTAACATTTTCAAAAACGCTGCTGCTGCTGCTCTGTCTCCCCCTCCAATCCGGCAACGCCCATTGACACAAGCCACGCCCACAGTCCAAAAAAGCACCGCCCACCACCAACCACTTCCTCACCGAACGCACCAGCGACGCCCACCCACAGCACCAGCTCGAAATCCGTCCATTAAGACGAACGGGCCAACTGACTCTCTACGGTCCGTCTCTCTCTGACTGATTTTTCATGAGTTTTTGAAGTTATTGATGCTTGTGATTTATTTTTGTTCTTGAAGGTTAGATTTTTTTTTCTGCATTTTTTTTTTTTTTTTTTTTTTGTTTATGAATATGGGGCTGGTTTTTTTTTTTTTTTTTTTTTAGAAACAACAGATTGTTTTCCTTGGATTGGTACTAAAATATGATGATTTATTTTTGTTCTTGAAGGTTAGATTTTTTTTTTTCTGCAATTTTTTTTTTTTTTTTGGGTTTATGAATATGGGGCTGGTTTTTTTTTTTTTTTAGAAACAATAGATTGTTTTCCTTGGATTGGCGTTACTTGCTCTAAGCACTAAAATATAATGATTTATTTTTGTTCTTGAAGGTTAGATTTTTTTTCTCTGCAATTTTTTTTTTTTTTTTTGGTTTATGAATATGGGGCTGGTTTTTTTTTTTTTTTAGAAACAATAGATTGTTTTCCTTGGATTAGTGTTACTTGCTCTAAACACTAAAATATAATGATTAATTTTTGTTCTTGAAGGTTAGATTTTTTTTCTCTGCAATTTTTTTTTTTTTTTTTGGATTATGAATATGGGGCTGGTTTTTTTTTTTTAGAAACAATAGATTGTTTTCCTTGGATTGGTGTTACTTGCTCTAAACACTAAAATATAATGATTTATTTTTGTTCTTGAAGGTTAGATTATTTTTCTCTGCAATTTTTTTTTTTTTTTTTTTTGGTTTATGAATATGGGGCTGGTTGTTTTTTTTTTTAGAAACATTTTTTTCCTTGGATTGGTGTTACTTGCTCTAAACACTAAAATATGATGATTATAAGCTGCTCTCATTTCATTGCAAAACGATTTTACATTTTTTTTGTGTTCTCTGGAGCAAGATTTTTTAATTGGATTTTTGTTCTTAGTCTCTGATTTTTGGTACATGGGTACGTGAGATTTTTTTTGGGTTTGTGTCATCATGTGGTTAGTGTTTTTTCTGAAATTTTTCTTAAATTTTGTTCAAGTAGTGTAAAAATAAATTAAAGATGATGGTATTAACTTCTCCTTTATGATTGTGGAATGAGGCTTCCAGTTTTGATCCTTTTTTGTTAATTAAGATTGTGCTGCTTTATTTGATATGTATTATGTATATGTATATATTTTTAGTTTCTATCATATGCTTTATATTCACTCAAGTGACTAAATACAATTGATTGATTAAACTTTTTATGCGAAATAACTCTTAAATGGACTTTGAGCAATTAACCTTGAATTCACAATGCGAAGAAGATTGTTCGTTGATACATGAACAATTTCATGATGTTGTGCCCATCCAAATAGACCTCGAAAATGGTATATTGGGCCTTTAATTCTTACTTTTAATTTTTGTAACATATCGTAGTAGAGTGAAAGTTAAAAGAACTTAATGTTTTATTTATGTTGATATAGATGAAATAGAAAATGTAGCTGATGAACAGTTGAAAGATGGTGCGGACAATTGCAGTTCCAAACTGAAGCCCATAGATGAAGATGAAGTAGAAACTGTAGCTGATGAACAATTGAAAGATGGTGTGGACAATTGCAGTTCCAAGCTGAAGCTCATATATGAAGTTAAAAATGTTGAGGAACCTAAGGAAGGGATGCTATTTGGCTCCATAGAGGAACTTCATGAGTATTATAGGAGTTATGCAAAGCAAGAGGGTTTTGGTGTGGTACAGAAGAAGAAGAAAAAGAATAAAGATGAAAATGTACATTACATCAGTCTAGGATGTGCTCGTCAAGGCAAAAGACAATCCAGCTCAAGTAATAGCTTTTGCAAGCCTTCTCAAACAATTAGAACGGGGTGTAAGGCTACTTTGAATGCAAAATTAGTTGACACAAAATGGTATGTGACTTGTGTAACTATTGCTTATAATCATGCTTTAAGCCCAGGAAAAGCAAGATATTTTAGAAGCCATAAGATTTTGGATCCCTGTACAAAGCGAAAGCTTGAGATTAATGATAGAGCTGGGATACGCATGAACAAGATCTATAACTTGCTAGCCGTTGAAGCGGGGGGGTATGAGAATCTTACTTTTGGAGAAAAAGATTGTCGCAATTATATTGCAAAGGCAAGACATCTCCGCCTTGGCACAGGAGGTGCTGCAGCATTGTATAACTACTTTTGTAGAATGCGGAAAGCTAATGATGATTTCTACTTTGATATTGACATGGATGATGAATGTAGGATGAAAAATGTGTTTTGGGCTGATGCACGAAGTAGGGCATCGTATGAAGTTTTTGGGGATGTGGTTACATTTGATACAACATACTTGACGAATAAGTACGAAATGCCATTTGCTCCTTTTGTTGGAGTAAATCATCATGGTCAATCAATACTTTTTGGGGCAACATTAATCTCAAGTGAGGACACTACAACATTTGTATGGTTGTTTGAGGCATGGTTGAAATGCATGAAGGGTCAAGCGCCAATGGCAATTATTACAGATCAAGATAGGGCTATGAAAAATGCAATTAATAAGGTTTTCCCGAATGCCCGACATAGATTTTGTTTATGGCACATATTGAAAAAACTTCCAGAAAAATTTGGATCACATTCAGAGTACAATGCCATTAAGAGTGCCATACGAAGTTGTGTGTATGATTCTCAGACATGTGATGAGTTTGATGCAAGCTAGCAAAACTTACTCAAGAGTTATAATTTGGAGGATAATGCATGGTTGCGTGATTTATACAAGGAACGGACTTTCTGGGTACCAGCATATTTGAAAAGTGTATTTTGGGTCGGCATGACTACCACACAAAGGAGTGAAAGTATGAATTCATTTTTTGATGGTTATGTGCACTCGTCAACCTCTTTGAAAGAATTTGCGGATCAATATGATAACACTTTGCGAAAGAGGGTTGAGAGTGAAAATGTTGCTGATTTCAATTCTTTTAATTCCACGATTCAATGTGTAAGCTGTAATATCCTAGTTTTTTTTTTTAATAATAATAATAGTAATATATATATATATAAATAAAACTTATTAAGTAAGTAACTTACTTAATAAGTAGAAAAAAAAAAAAAAAAAAAAAAAAAAAAAAAAAAGTCCACAACTTGCACGGCAAGTTGTTTCCTTCTTCCTTCTTCCTTACATTCTTTCTTCTTCTTATCTTCTCTTCCGACGAGATACAGAGAGACTGAAGAGAGAGTGAAATCGAGAGAGATGAGATACTGAGAGAGAGAGAACAGAGAGAGTTAGAGAGATAGAGGGAGTGAGAGCCAGAGATTGAGGGAGAGACTTGAGGGATAGAGAGAGAGATGTCGAGAGAGAGAGAGACTCGGGAGATAGAGAGATAGATCGGGAGAGAGGGAGCCGAACCCAGGGAGCTCCGACCCTCCACGATCGGCGGTGCGGCTGGGACTGGAATCCGGTGAGGGAAGAGCTCCGATCGTGAAGCCGTGGTGTCCGAGCGACCCGCAACCCGCCGGACCCGAAAGCCCTGATGCCCAATCCTCTCTGTCCGGCGGCCTGAGACGCGACTTCCGACGGCCTGGAGCAGGACTTCCGGTGGGTGAGCTGGGTCGGCGTCGTCCAGCAGAGCAGAGGCCGATTTCCGGCCGATCGAGGAGGACCCGAGCGACCCGCGAGCCAAACCCGTTGGATCCGGGAGAAAACCGTGGGACCCGAACCTCCCGGAGGTTCGATCCTCCATGTCCGGCGGCCAGACGCCAATTTCCGGCGAGCTAAGACGACTTTCCGGCCGATCCACGAAGTTCGAAGCCCCTGACCCGAAAACCCGACCCAGTGACCAGACGACCCGAGAGGAAGATCCGGTTCTTCCTATGCGTTTTCCGGTGGTTTTTCCGGCGAAATCGGTGGCTTTTCCGGTGGACTTTCGGATTAATTCTCAAGGTATAAAGACCCTATGATTTGGTTTAAATTGGTAGTTTATTATTGTAGATTTTTGGATGATTGGGTATTTTAGGGTTCTACTTGATTGTGTTAAAATAGATTGCGATGTTTTGAAATTGATTTATTGATTGTTGGGCATTTTCGGTTGGCTGATTTAGTACTCGTGTGTGTATTGGTCAGTGGAGGTTTTTCTAGCCAGTGCGTGTGTGTTTCTTGATGGTGGTATATATTGATTTTAGGTCCCTGATTTAGATTATGTTAAATCCTATAGTTGGGTTGATTGGTTTTGAGGTTGGATTAACTAAATGGGTATATGGGTGTTCTTGGATTTGTATGTGTATGTTGTGTTCTCCATATTCAGCCGTGTACCTATGTCTTTTGGGTTATTGGTGACTTGTAGGATGGCCGATTGTTTTGGTTATGGAGATTTTGGGATAATGGACATTTTAACCATGATTTGAATTGTGGATATAAGTTCATGTTGATGTTTTGGAGTATAGGTGTTGGGACTTGGTTCAGTTATTTGATATTTTGATTAAATGATTAAATATTATTTTGATGAGTTGGCCATGTGTTATGTTTTAGGATTTATTGATTTGTCTATAGGGTATTCAATTATGTTTTAGTTAGATGGTTATGTATATAGGATAATTTAGTTTAAGTTTTAAAACTGAAATATTAGAACGATCAGCTAAATTTATTCTCGTGTTTTATTTAGGTAGAAGCTCGACTCCGAGGCTAACGGCTAGTCCAGGTAAGGGGATACAACACCGAAAAACCCCAACAAGATTTTATTATAAATCTTTTGAAAAAGTGTTGGGGAATTTTACAAAGCGTTGATCATGCGATTTTTAATGCCAAGCTTTATTACTCATATGTTTAAGAATTTTGAGCATAAATCACAGTTTTGGTTAAGAGCATTTTTAAGAATTATGATTTATGCATAATTATAGTTAAGACTAAGAGCATTTTAAAATTATGAATTATGCATACTCACAGATATGATTAAGAGCATATTTTAAAGTTATGATTTATGCATAATTACAGTCATAATTGAGAGCATTTCAAAGTTGTGAAATATGCAATGATGAAAAAGAGAGCATTTGAAAGTTATGACTATAGAGCATTCCAAAATAAATGACTCTATTTATGAATACAGTTTTGAAAGAAAAGAGAATCTAAAGTTAAATTCTGCACATGACTACAGTTATAAAAGCGGCTCTTACAGTTTTGAAATAAAGTTTACAAATAAAGCAGAGCCTACAGTATTACAGAAAACGTTCATGTGCAGTAATTGTTTAACCTTGAGGCACTACTACAGTTAGAATTGGTACCCATAGGGTAGCATGGCAAGCATACTGTAAGTCGGTGTGTGCTACCATCCGAGGTTGGCCTTCACCTAGGGAAGATCCCCAACCCGGCGACTCTTCTCTGTGACGACAGGCTGAGTCTATAGGTCCTTTGGACAAAGCCAACGTGCGCCGCTCACGGGAATTGGCGGTGTAGAGTCTATAAGAGGTTAAACCACAGAGAAAGGATTAAAGAGAAAACTGATAAAAAGAATATACTGGATCATAATAAACTGTCATTCTCATTTATAAACTGTCATTCTTATACCATTATTCATATTCTTCAAATTCTATTTAATTGTTCATATGCTATGCCACCTGTTCTAAAACAATACATTTCATTTATGATTCATGCTTTAATATGTGTTTTCTTATAAAACATAAACAGCCTAGCATATCACTTCTCAGACAATTTTTCATAACTTGAATCTCTAACTTATACTCAATCTAAAATCACATATTCATACTTCTAAACATCATCGTAATCTTAATATATTCAAAAACACTTAAATCATCTATAATAAATTAAAATCAACATACAATTGGTTTAGGTTATAAATCAATTTACATTATGCAATTCATCATATGTGAATTTAGTCCTTAACAATGAGTAGAATGAATCTGTCATTATGAAAATGACTAAAGATTATGGCATAAAGGTTTATAGCATGTTTTATTTCCCCTGGTGTTGTATTTTCCTTACTGAGTTGTCGAACTCACCCCTTCTTCCTCCACCCCTCTCCAGATGACAACCGTAAGACGAAGACTTTTCTTGTAAGGGCGTAGACCTCGCTGAGAGCGATAGTTCGTGATGAACCAGCCAAACCCTAGTATTGTATAGTATGATTTGTTCCTTTTGGAGTTCATGATATTGTATAGATTTATAAATAGAAAGGTTTAAGAGAATAAAAGTTTTAAATTTTTAGTTGTAAATGCACGCTTTCATTTATAATGTTTGTTTTTAGCACTTAAACTCACGTTTTCCCTTATATCCCAAAACGGGGGCGTGACATAAGCAGGTTTTCCTTTGAGAAGCAATTTCAAGAACTTTACACGCATAACAAGTTTAAAGAAGTTCAGGAGGAGATAAGGGAGTTGATGTATTGTGATTGCTCTCTTCTAAAAAGTGAATGTGGAATTTGTGCATATCAAGTGACTGAACGGGTACAAAT
Organism: Alnus glutinosa; assembly: GCF_958979055.1. NCBI lineage: Eukaryota > Viridiplantae > Streptophyta > Magnoliopsida > Fagales > Betulaceae > Alnus > Alnus glutinosa. The sequence continues at coordinate 23,173,049 of NC_084896.1, forward strand.
TAATAGCTCCTACATGAAGAAATTATGCTTTACCGTTTACTATAGTGAACCTTCATGTGAAGTGAATTGCAGTTGTTGTTTGTTTGAATCAAGAGGAATTTTGTGCAGACATGTCATATCTGTACTTAACAAACTTGATGATGTTATGTTGTTGCCAGAAAAATATTTTTTAAAACGATGGAGGAAGGATTTGAAGCGGCCATATAAGTTAATCAAAAGTAGTTATGATCCTTTGAGTGGCAATCCTAGTGCAGATCGATATGCTGAATTGTGCAAATATATGTGTGCTTTAGCTGCAATCGCAGCGCCAAACGTGGACCATTACACGGAATTGAAAAATGATATTGATGTGCTAACTAAGAAATTTAGTGATCTAAGTTGTATACCAAGTCCACCTTTCCAATTACTCCCAAGTGCATCTACAACTGATAGTTTGGCTATTGATTGTACGGCGATGGAGGTTCTTAGTCCTCACGTGGCTCGAACTAAAGGGAAGTGGGTATCAAATAGGACGATGTCTGCAGTTGAAAAGGCGGTTGTCAAAAAGGCAGGAGGAAACAAGAAGAAACAGAGTGACACAAATCCCAATCAACAGGTGAAAAAAAAAAAGGTATGCATTGTACTTGAGCTATTTTAGGTTTTATGTCTATGCATAGTATCCATTATTTGCACATATTTGAGTAGTATTTAATATTTTATCTAACATGTTTGAATATTTTATGAGTTGAAGATATGTCAAAGATCGTTAGTAGATGAACTCGACAACACATGTGAAGATCTGTTAGCTTGTGTAACTGGTGTACAACATGACTAAGTAATTGGAACTCAAAATAGTATAGTTACACAGGTATTGATGGAACTCAATCTTTTGAATATTTAATATTACCTTTTAAATGACATTTCCTTTAAAAGTATTTAATATTGAGTAATATTTGTTTTAGAGCTTCATGAATTCACAGTCAATATGTTCTGTTGAAAGAGAGGTAGATGCAAAAGAACAGGAATAAGAGGAAAATGTAAAATTTTAATTGTAAAAGTGATGAGGAAAAGCATGTTGTCTACTTTAATGCTTGTTTTTAGTCCGTGCATCTCTCAGCACTATCAAGTCCTAGAGACATACAATATGGAGTATGAGCAGAGTTGCATTAGTCCCCTTCTTGATGTGTTACGAAGTCTTAATGAGGAAAGGGTAACTGAGCACTTGAGAAAGATCAAAGCAAGAATAGCACGGGAAGAATATGATCCAGCTTGTGATAATGTTGAAGTTGTTAGTGTCATGTATGAGGCATGTACATTGTTCTTTGTGATGTTTCTTCATATTTACTTGTTTTGTAATATAATCAACATCATGTTAGTTGCCAGTGATGGCTTGAAAATGGATAACAAATAGTGTTTTTGTTTCCTGGGTGAATTGCTACTCTCCTTTTTTTTATTTATTTTTTGTTTTCAATAATATTTGTTCAAGTACTAAATCAGCTTCTCTGTGGAATGATATGTTGAAGGTATATGTTTTCAATAATTTTTATTTTTATTTTTTGCATATATTGCAGTTATGGAATGGTTAGGGATGAATGAATTTGTGGACATTATTTAAAATTGTTAGGAATGTGATTATTTAAAAGTATAGATATGGTTAGGGATGAATGAATTTGGCTTGAAAGTATAGATGGACACTTATGTATTGCAATGAAGTATGTGAGGCCATTTTAAGGGCACTTTTGCGTGGAGAGAAATCAGTTTCATATAGACAGCCAAAATTTTACCTTAAAGTTATCATAGCTCCTATTCATCCAAATTGTTGATTGTGTAGGTGATTTTTTTTGTTCTTTGGTTTCTTTTTTTTTAGTTTCTTGAGATTGACAAATATGTCCATTACATTTGTTCTCTTCGCCCAATTCTGCATACACACTCAAAATATACCGAGTCTCAACTAAAAATATTATGCAACAGACATGAAATAATCATATCAAGCACAACTTCTCAAGATCACCAAAAACCTATTCATGAACACACAAGACAGACTAGTTCAAAGAAATTATCATTGATTATCAAAATTTAAACAAAGATAACTCCAAGATAAATTGAAGTAACACTCATACAATAATTCAAAACTTTATTTGACAATTCCAGAATAAATTTAAAAAAGAAAAAAAAAAGAAAAAAAAAAAAAAAAAAAAAAAAAAAAAGGCAGCATGCACTTCCAAATTTCAAGTGGCCGCAGATGTTCCCTTGTTCCTTTTGAGTATCTTGCGTACCTAAACATACACAGAAGATAACCAATCATTTAGCCAAAACATATCAACAAACTCAAGAGCATATAATATATAAGCAAATAGCCAATAATAATTTACCTCCTCTAAAGTTGGTCTTGAACCTGCAAAGCATGTGATGAAGGTACCTCATTCGGCCAGTTTCGGTGGTCTTTCTGTGAATGGCCTTTACACTCCAGTTATCTGAAACAAAACCAGTAAAACAGCTCACAACAAAGTATAAATAATTTCACTAATTTTTTTTTTTTACTAAAAATTAAAAGAACTCAATGGTGTTGTTGGGCAAGCACCGAGCAGTACTTCTTTCCGTCAGCAAAATGCCTTCAAAAGCAACAATAGTCACTCTAAATGCCAACCAAGCAAAGTGAAAATGGCCAAATCTAGTGCAAACGAAGGACAACAGCTTGAAACAACAATTGAAAAAAGAAAGAAAAGGAAATCGAAAATGCACCATAACAGATGAACAAATCAAACAGCTTAAAATAATCAAATAATAAGCAAAAGCAGCTTATATAATCATCATAGAATCAAGAAAATCATAAAAGTAACAAAACCCACAAGATTCCATACACCAAAATTTGTCATTCACATTTTCCAAGCAACCAAACAAAGCATGGAATGAAATTAACAAAGACAACAAAACTCGACTAAGCAAAATAATTTCCTTAATCTACGTTTAATCCAGATTTTTCCGCTCATTAATATTATTTTTCTTTCCACTGGACATCAAAAATGATTTCGATATCCCAGTTGCTTAACCAATCACTTCAAAAACCCATGAATAATAAGTCAGAGAGAGAGGGGAGGGACGGTGTCGGCCGGCTGGTCAGAAGACCGTTCGTCTTGGTTGGCAGCGCTCGGTTGGTAGGCCCTTTGTCTTGGTGGCCGGTGGTCCGTCGGTGGGGGAGGGGGACGGTGGAGATTTGGGAAATGAGAGGAAAATGAAAAATCAGAACACTCGAATTCAGCTATTCCTTAAAGAAAATCAAATCCAAATCAAAACAAAAACCGTAACACAAATCAAATCGATATGTAAACATGTATACATACCTTCTTCTTACCCGTACACGACGTATGGTTAGTGAGACTCTGAGCTGGTGCTGTGGGTGGCGTTCGGCCGGTCGATTTTTGGACTGTGGCGCGGCCTGTGTCGATGGGTCTCGTCGAATTTCGAGCTGGTGCCGTGGGTGGGCGTCGCCGGTGCGTTCGGTGAGGAAGTGATTGGTGGTGGGCGGTGCTTTTTTGGACTATGGGCGTGGCTTGTGTCAATGGGCGTTGCCAGATTGGAGGGGGAGACAGAGCAGCAGCAGCAGCGTTTTTGAAAATTTTAGGGCATTTGGGGGAAGAATTGGGGGGAAAGGGAAAGCTCACGCGTGCTGGCATTTTTTTTTTTTAATATAATAATATATAATATATTATATTTTTATGCCACGTAGGATGAGAGTCGGACGAGCGTCTGACTCTCGTCCTACGGATAGACGAGCTCGTGAGTGATAGAGATATGAAAAGGTTATTTTATTGTTTTTGTGTGGGCAAGGCACCTCGTGTACCAATAAAAATGAAAATTTTAATGATGCGTTGACCAACAAGTGACGAACTTCTGAAATGGAAAAGGAAACCAACACCAAGACAGAAATAAATAAAATAATAATTATCATAATAATAATAGTAATAACTCATTTGTTTTAATAACGCACGTGGTTTGTGAGGGTAGGGCACATATTAAATATGAAAATTTAAGGGTGCGTTGACTAGTAAGTAAGGAATTACCATAAATGGACAAGGAAAAACATAAAGGAACAGACTTGTGGATTGGACGTGTTGCTGTACCTGCAAGTCTGCAATAAGACATTGAATAGCAACTAGCAACGGCTTTAAGGATCCAATCTCTTTATGTGGCGTATAGTTTGTACAAGATTAATTACAAACAAGATGATATTCAAAGAGAAATAAGAAATACCAATATTTTTTTATTGGGTTATGTTTTATGGATTATTTTTTTATGTTAGAAGGAGCGTGACATTTTTGTCGTTTGAAAGAAAGAAAACTTTCACGAGGGTAAAGGAAAGAATCTACATTCCCAAAATAGGATTAGGATCCTCCCCACTTGAAAGTAATTGGAAATGAGCCGATTCTTTATACATGACAGCAAAATTTCAGTTGCTTTCAACTGGAGAGAATTGTGCTCCCCCAACATAAAGTAGTTGGGAAAGAATACACATTCCCTTAGGTATCTGAATTCCCTTCATGCGAGCAAGATTCTCAACACGTACATAACTCTTTCCGCAATGCGCTCGCAACCAATAATAAGATGCATGACACATAACAAGTACTTATAATCACATAATCACGTAACTTTTGGTAAATATGATGCACTTGGAACCAACAACAACCTCCGGAATAAGGATGAAGTTGAATATGCACTGTCATAGCTAATTTGAAGTCGAGACCGAAGTAAAAAGAGGGACCAACACTAATCTAGTTACAAAAGTCTCCATTGAAAGATTAAATAGCCAAAGAACTAGAATACAATAACCCACACAACAAACATGCAGCGAAAAACAAATAGATGTGACAGTTTGATACATTAAACTACCATTTTGTATCAAAAATGCCATTTTTTTTTTTTGTCATTCTTCTTAAAATGCCCATATTTTTCTTAAAAACAAAATTTTTTTAAAAAAATAATTTAAAAAACTAGAAACAAGGGGCCACTTTTTCAATTTCTTTTTATTTTTTTTGTTTTTATTTTGTTTTTATTTTAATTTTTAACAAAATATGAGTATTTTTAGAATAATAATAAAAAAGTGGCAATTTTTTTTTTAAATATATATAAAATGATTGTCACATCTGTCATTTTGTAGGCCATGACGACTTCCTTATATTTATCCCAACAATCATATTTACTATTTAGTCACGTTTACCAAATGTCTCTGTGAGAGGAAGCGTAGTACCTTAATTTCACTGGTGATTTGACTGCGTGCGGCGGGTTTTCCCTCTTGGCTGCATTATCAACCGTTCTTCAAACCCCAGTAACTGTTCTAACGACAATTCTTGTGTCCCTCCTCTCTGCATTGACTCTATACTTCAGAAACCTCTCTTAAACTCCCCTGTTTTTACTTTGGTCTCTGCTAAACATTGTCTTCTTAAGCTCTAAATTAGCTATATAACGCCCTCCACAGCCAAACCTCACCAACATTATACAAGGAGGAGCCTGTGAAAATGGCGCTCGGCTCCGGCAATTATGCGAATAGAATGTGTTTGCATTTGCTTCTTCTACTGCTTTTCTCTGTAAATGTGGCTTTCTCTGACACACTAGTCACCTCTTTACCAGGATTCGACGGTGATCTTCCTTTTAAACTCTATACTGGGTATGTTTTCTTGTTTCTTTTTGTGTTAACATGAGTTTGTTGTTTTGCTCATTGAAACAAAAAAAAAAAAAAAGGAAAAATTTTTCTTTTGTGCTGCATTTTCTCATAATTTCGTTTATTGGGTTGCTTTGTTTTTCAGGTATGTCAATATCAGCGTCGGTAATGCCGAGATGTTTTACTATTTCATCGAGTCAGAGGGGAACCCCATAGAGGACCCTGTTTTGCTCTGGTATAGTGGCGGCCCTGGTTGCTCTGCTTTCAACGGTCTCATTTACGAAAATGGTACCATTTCCATTCCTGATGCTAAACTGAAAAATATGCTTGAGAGAGTGAGATTGAAAATAAACCGATTTGGACTGTCCATATAATATAATCTATGTGGGTCCTTTGGACCCATATAGGTTTAAAATGCATGGATTTTAGATTTGATCCATTCATTTTCTGTGACTATGGGAATCCTTTTTCTCTTTGGCTAGAAGAGACTACACATATGCAACGCTCGTCTCACATTGAAAAGATGAATAACTCATATAAAATGATTAGATTGTAAGGATATTCATTCATTTTGAATTGATAACGCAGATATTACTAATGCTTTTCTTGAATCGTTACAACATAATTAAAGTTTGATATTCAATCCTATACTTGTTTAAAGATTGAAATTTGACCAGTAGGTTCACCAGTAAGCATCAATCGAGCCAGTGCTCATACTCTTGAGATTCAAACCCCACAATTGGTCCATTCATTGTACATATTTTAGTCAATTTCAGCAAATTCATCTAACTTTCTTCTGTACCCTTTTCCGAACGAGTACAAATCAAATCTAAACTACTGGCTTTTGGGTAAAAACTGAACAGGGGACTCACCAATCACCATGTTGAACCAATAAAAATGGTGATAATTATAATAAATATTCCCTAATTATAAATGTTATTAATTATCTATTTTAAAACTATACTTGTAGGTCCATTAGCTTTCAACCTTACAGATTTCGCAGGGGGTCTACCAAAAACATATTATTATCCGTACTCATGGACAAGGGTTAGTATATCACACTTTTTTTTCTTTCTTTTTTTTTTTTTAACTTTTATTTCCCCATGAGCTCAATCTAATTAATTTGATTTTTTTTTTAATCTTATTGAATACTGTTGGATAATTTCCAGACTGCCAGCATATTATTTGTAGATGCACCTGCTGGCACTGGTTTCTCCTATGCTGGTGCTGATGCTTTCCCTGTCACAGACACAAAAACAGCAGAACAGGTTTATGAGTTCCTAAGGAAGGTGAATAACACTTTTACAGTCTTCAATTAAGAGAAATAATTTGAATATTAACTGTTCATTATGTCTCATATCCCTGATATTAGACTGCCCGAATTTCAATGAAATTTGAACTGCCTAATGTTCTGGACCCATGAATCAAACGGATAGAGATCTTCAACGATTTTGCTGTCTGAATTTGAACTGTAAATATTAAAAAGTCCTTATAGAACTCATTGTCCGAACAAATTCCGGGTAGCCCGCTACCCTATTCGGATAGATAGACTCTATAAGATCTTTCTCGCATTTATTGCTTAAATTATTGGAAATACCGATCGGAGTCTAACATTCTTGGCTATGAATAAAGTTGTAAATAGTGTCATGGAACACTACTATATTTTTCTCTACTTATATTTTGAGTTGTAAATGCAGTGGTTGGTTGAACACCCAGACTACCTGCTAAATCAATTATTTATTGGGGCTGATTCTTATTCAGGCATATCCGCCCCAATTGTTGTTAAACGGATAATTGATGGTAACTTTATGATCTTGCTCTTAGAAAAAAAAAAAAAAAAAATTCTATATATACTTGCAACCAATTTGTGACTCATAAATTTGGAACTTGTTTGGCTAAAAATATTTCAGATAATGATGCTGGAATTGAGCCACGATTGAATCTCAAGGTACATGTTCGAATTGCAGAAGTTGAACATTGATACATTTAGGCCATGGTTTTTGTGATTATGACTTGAAAAACTGTTTGCTTGAAATGGTTTCAGGGGTATATTCTGGGGTGCCCTCGAACTGATACGGATATTAATGAAAATTCAAAGATAATATATTCTCATCGCATGGGGCTCGTATCAGATGAACTCTACAAGGTATTTTCAGTTTTAATTGTGTCGAGGCATGCGTATAAGACTATATAGGTTAATCATAATCCGATCCGTTTAATTAAACGGGAAAAAACCGCTCAATGTTTCTCATCGGGAAACTTGAAATGGTGTGAGCTTTTGCAGGCAGCAAAAGAAAGTTGTAATGGGAGTTACTCTAGTGTTACTACATCACAAGCAGAATGCTATGAGGATCTCAAATTAATCCAGCATGTAAGAGACTCTTGATTCTTTTTTCATACACGTTATCTATAAGGATTTAGAAATCGATGAACACTGACAGTGGATATGTGATTGCCTGAACTTTTTAGTGTACTAGGGAAATAAACAAAAATCATATTCTGGAGCCCAAGTGCACCTGGGCATCCCCAGAACCATATGGAGAATCTGTTCGAAGAGCTCTTGAAGAAGACACTGATGGCTTATTCCTGTCATCCTCAAACACTAGTACTGATTATTTTTGCCATGTAAATCTCTCTCTCTCTCTCTCAAATTTTCATTTGCAGTGTACCAAAGTTTATAATGAATTGACCCACTTTTGCAGACCTTTAGTTATGCACTCTCTTACTTGTGGGCCAATAATCAAAGTGTCCGAAGTGCTCTTAATATCCGAGAGGTATTTGACTCTCCAAAATACGAAAAATGCTACTTGTACTTTCAAGTATTTACTCTCTGACTTGATAATAAAAATCACCGTTTATGTAAAATATATAAATTAACCCGTTCAAAATTCAACGGTAATTTTTGTTGTAACGTCAAAAGGTACTGAAAGTATGCTTACATATCTTTTTGTCTGCAATCAGGGAACAGTACAAGACTGGAAGAGATGCAACAAGAGCATATCATTCAAATCTGATGTCTCCAGTGTCATTGATTATCATAAAAATCTCAGCACCAAGGGGTTGCAAGTTCTAATATTCAAGTATATTGCTCAAAACTGACTACTCCAACAATTTTTTTTTTTTTTTTTTTTCACTTTTGACCGGAGACAAAACCGTCGAGCGGGGGGGCGTGGCCTCCCGGTTTTGAAAATTTCTCTTAAAATATTTATATACATCTGGATGAAAAACCTTTGTTCGGTCGATTAAAGTTTTTGAATTTTATTTTACGACAAATTAGACATGTTATTCCTTATTCATGTGACCTTATTCTCGGTTTAATTGGAACTCTAAACATGCCTATTCACCACTAAATGTTCAGTCTTAGGTATATAAGTAGTGATAATTGAAGATTATATATGTTTGTTTTCATATAAAGTTTTTCAAATTTTTCTAAACAATATGGTTTTGATCTTCTTTTTTCCCGCAGTGGTGACCATGACCTAGTTATTCCAAATATTGGTACGCAGCAATGGATCAAGGTGCTAAATTTAACCATAGTTAATGATTGGCATCAGTGGTTAGTGGATGGTCAAGTTGCAGGGTTAGTACTTACCCTTCTGATCTATCATGATCATCTAGCTTTTTCATATTATAAATGCTCACAAATTAATAATTGTTATTTATTTATTTATTTTTGTTTTGTGTAGATACACCATTAAATATTCAAGTAATGGATACCGCTTGACCTATGCAACTATAAAGGTAAGATGCAAAAATAGAATAACAAATAGTTTCATAATAGGCTTTAAGAAATATTATTCTAGGCACTAAATATGAATGGATTTTTATGAGACTCACCTGCGTGAACAAGTTTCGGGTAGCTCATCTATTTGCGTGGAAAAATAGGCTTATAAAAGTTCTTTCATATTTACTATCTGAAGAATAGTAATTCAGACAATAAATTACTGAAAAATCTTTTTATTTGTACAGGGAGCGGGTCACTCACCTCAAGAATATAAGCGTAGGGAATGCTTTGACATGTTCGATAGGTTTATCCATTATTATCCACTCTAATTAACACCGGGGGCTCCAAGATTTATGAGTGGTTTTAGTCTCCAATGCTAAATTTTGTTCATCTTGTAATTTTGTACTACTTCATAAATAAAAACCCCTTCACGATATTTCTGAACTTGCTTTCTAAATTCTTCATATCTCAATCCCTTTTTTTCTGCTAAAAATGTAATAGAAAATAGAGGAAATAATCTATTCGATAATAATGAAGAACAGAGGGAGCTGTTGGTTGAAATTCGAATTCTTTGATTGACTTTAGAGCTTGAGGGTGAGACAGTTCAAATTTTTGAAGTTTATGATGGGTTTATCAATGTGTGTTAGCTCAGTATAATCTTTTGATTAGTTATCCCTTCATTATCCAGGAAAAAAAAAAGACGATGTGGGCAAAATAAAATTGAAATTTGGATTTAGGGAATGATTTACAACGAGATTTTAAATTTTAGGTGTAGTGTATATTTAAAATTTGGGCGATTTTAAGGGGTAGAATGTAATTTGGCTTTTTTTTTTTTTTTTAATAAAAAAAAAATAGACATGTAGACACGACCAACCAATTTAAACTTGCACCGTGTTAGGGTACAAAGAGTACAAGTAATACAATAAGATGCTCTTCATTTCAAGTGAAATAGAGGAGAGTTGTGATTAATATTTAATTTTGTTGCATTTAACTGTGTACATAATACCTCATCATTTAAGATTTTTAAATGAAATTGCATCATATTTACCACGTAGCATAATATACACCACTAAATCTATAAAATAAAATACGAATCATGAAATGACTTATCTCCAAAATATATATATATATATATATAAAGAAAAGAAAAGAAAGAAAAATAAAAGTATAAGATGGCCCAACCATCCCATGAGGAGTGGTTTCGCTAGCTTCCATGGGGCGGCTAGCTCCTAGCAAACACCCCTCCTCCCTTTTCCATTTGGGTGGCCAAACTCCAGCACTTTTTTCTTCTTCTTTTTTTAATTTATTTTTTTTCCTGTTATTTGTTGTTAATAGATTTTTGTTTTTAATTTTTTTTAAGGTTATTATTATTATTTTACTAATTAATAAGTATAAATGGCAAATTTAATTTTTCAATGGTCAAAATGAGCATATTTTCAAAAGATTTTAATCAAATTTGGTTGTTTTTTTTTATCCATTCTAATAGTTAACACTAACAGAGTGACTTTGATTTTGATGTATCTAAATGTCACATTTGTTTGTTCATAAAACTCTTTTAAAAATGACTAATAAATCAAGAGGTTCAAGTATATTTTCCCTTCATAATTATCTTTGTTACTGTTATTGTTTTTTTTTTTTTTTTTTTTTTATTTTTTTTTTTTTTTTTTTTTTTTTTTTTTTTTTTTTTTTTTATGAACTAAAGGATTTTATAACCAAACACTTCAATTACAATTCACTCCAGTCAAAACTTGAAACTCTCCCAATAGCTGGGAACAAGACAAACCTAAAACTACCGAGGGAAATCATTACCTACAACAGGAAACAACACCGACTAAAACAGAGAACATCAAAGCACAAAGTTACAGCTTCCAAATCTGAACAAGACGAACAGACATAGCCGACCGCTCAATCTTCCTCCTAAACATGAGTCTACTCCTAACTTTCCACTGAATTTGAGCAACAATAGCTTCTTCCATCGGTGGAGTGTTCACATGACATAAATCATTTCTCAATCTCCACAAATGATAAATAACAGCCACCAAACAAAGTTTACAAAGTAGAACCTGCAAACCACAACCTTTGAGTGGACATGACCATCGCACAATATCATTCCATTCGATACTCGGCCTCTAAACCAAACATAAGGACATCAAGTGTCTCCATATTCTTCTGCAGAAACTACAGTGGAAGAAAAGATGAGCTATGGATTCTTGCCCCCATAATAGAACATGCAAAGAGTATTACCCTCAAACCTTCATCAGCACATCCGATCCTTTATAACAAGAGCGCCCTTAAAAACAAGTCACAGGATAAAAGCATGTCGTGGGATAGCCAAGGGAAACCAGACAACATGACACCAAAAGGCCTCCGGGAACTTGGTCCTAATTAAGGCAGTTCCAAGTTTCAAAGTAAGAGTAGACCCCCCATTTTGACTTCCAAACCGAAGTATCCCTATCACCAATATCAACATCAAACAACCTACTCTGGATCTCCACAAGGAGATCTAACCGAGCAGAAGGCCATGCCCAATGTCCATCAATGAGGACAGAAGATACTTGGGCGTCTAGGCTACTTCCAGTATCATAAGCAATATGGAAGCCATAAGTGTCCAACAGTCTACCAGCTGGGTGCCATAACTCAAACCAAAAAGAAATGGAATGACCCTCTCCCACTTTAAAGATACTTTATGAACTAAGATAGAAGAAATTCTCCTTAATTTGTTTCAATTTATTCACTGAGTTTTTAAATTCAACTTTTAAATCTTCAAGTTTTTCATTTCAGTCATTAAGTCCAAAATTGTTTAAAATTACTAACATGACATTAATAAAATAAAAATTATTTTTTAAACTGAACTGGGAAAAATGTTGATGTGGGATTAACAGAATAGTGGTTAGGTTTTGCAATTTTTGACACGACCTGCGAATCGACACAAACACGACACGAAATTATAGAGTTTGGGTTTAAGCTAAACGTACGGGTTATGGTCATAAACGAGTCGATCTGTTTATGACACGTTTCTGACCCTTATAAACGTGTTGTTTTCGACTTTCATGTCTCAACTCATTTAACTAATCATATTGGGTTCGGGTTGGCCTAAACGGATTGACGGGTCAACCGGATCGACTTGAACCCTACAAGGTAACCCGTTTTGCCAACTCTAATAGTGGTTGAGCCACCCTTGCACCCTTGCAAGGGAGGGGTGGCCACCTCGACCGCTGGGGTGTCTGGCGCTGCTAGAGGGTGGTTACACTGACCACCCTTTAGCGGTGGGGGTAGTCGCCCCCCTTGGGTGCCCTCTATCTTCTTCTTCTTCTTCTTTAATTTTTTTTTTTCATGTTTTTAGATTCTATATTTTAATAAAATAGAATTTCATTCTTTTTTAATTGATGTATCATTAATTTTAGACCATTTTGGACGAAATGAGCGGAATGAAAAATTCAAAAATTATAAGGAGTTAAAAGTTGAACTTAAAAATTTAAAATTTTAAAGTAAAATGGTGCAATTGTTCATTAAGTAAAGTTATATTTACTCAAAAAAAAAAAAAAAAAAACACATATACACTCATTTTTCTTGAAAATACAAAATGAAAGAGAAAAAAAAAAAAATGGGGGACACGTTTTTTTAGCCATATTATATATTGGAGCCTAGTGTCATGCCTCTGAATATATAATATTGCTGAATGCTCCAACCACCCGTCCATCATACCCACATGACTCCGCGTCACAGGAGCCACTTTTCAACCATGGAGGATCTTCTGTTATATAATTGAGAGGCACGTGGTCCTATTCGAAGTTTATTATAATTATTTGAATTAGAATAACAGCTAAGTTGGAGTTCAGGCAATCTGAGCAATACTGGGGAAGGGAAGATTTGCTCAGAAAAATACAAAAAAACTACATCAACAACAACAGCTAAAAAAAAGAATTTGAAAGTAAGGTAGTTAATCAATCATGTAGCCCAAAGACCAAAAAGAGAAAGAAAATCTTTTCAGATTTATGGAGGCTCCTTTGAATTTTTTATTTTAATTGAACAAGAAAAGCATTACAGAAGAAGATGATCGTTTTCACTTTTGATCCGAAAGAAAAAGAATGGACGATCTTATAAACGAAAAATGAGTGAGTCCCTTAACAATAAATTTAAAGCAAACTAAAATAGTATTAAAATAAATATAAACGGTAGAAAATAAGTTAAATAAGCGACTCGATCTTCTCCAAAGACCGCACAAGACAGTAACATAAAGCAAAATAACACAGATTTAGACTTACCTATTAGAATTACCTCAGCTTAATTAACCCCAAATTTCTCGTTGTTTAGGTGGTGGGCTCAACTCAACTCAACTCAACTCAACAACAACGAGTATAGTTCAAATGTGACAGGTGGGGCTAGAAGATACGAGGATCGGACTTTCTGCTTTTGTGGTAGGCAGCTGCTCGATCGACAAGATTTCAATAATAATTTGTAACGTCACATGATTCACACCAAAGAGATAGAGTGAGACATACCCTGATCAGCCTAATGGGCACATGTAGTTTGATCTTCTAACAAATATATCTTTATGATTTCAAAATTTAACTTAATTAAATTTTGGAGATTTCCTCTTTTTAAATAAATGCTTTTATGGATTTTTTTTTTTTAAAAAAAAAAATTTGGGGGCTTATTCCCCCAATTTTATTTTTTTTGAAAATAAAAAAAGAATTTTTTTTTTTTTTTAAAAAAAAAAGACAAAAAAAAAAGAGAGGATTCAACCATCTTTGGACGTTGGTTTTAAGGATGGCCGAACAACTTTAAAATTTTGAAGTGGCTTGAGACCGCTTCTAAGGAGTGGATGAATCAACCATTATTATCATTAGTAGAGTAGTTCGACCATTTCCAAATGTTGATTTTTGAGGTGGCTAAACTACCTTCCGTCGGCTAGACTCCTTCGGGTTATAGGGTATGGTTATGGCTTATGAGGATTGTTAGCCACCCCATTTGGCCCATTCTCGGAGTAATCGACCACTCTAATCCTTTTTTTTTTTTTTTTTTTTTATAATTTTTAATTTAAGAGAAAAAATTATAATTTTATAAGGAGCTATATAGGAAAAATGGCCGAAATTTGTATGGAGAAAAATATATAAAAGTTCATTTTGAAAACCATATAAATTTATTTATTACAAGCTCATAACGACATATGGGCCAATTTAACAATTTTTCGATAAAATAAATGCTATAAAATTTCCTGTTGTTTTTTATTTGTCTTCTTGTCTGCTCGCCTTGTCGTTTTCTCCATTGAATAATTACGTATAGTGTTTTTTTATTTATTGAAAGAAAAAAAGCTCCATTAATTCTTCGGTCTCAAGCTTCCTTTCTCCTACTCATCTGCTGGCTACTGAAGAAAGTTCGATGGAGTTTCCGATCCCACAGCTACAAACCATCCAGTGTCTAGAGTTCTTTGAATGTTCAGTAAATAATGGAAGGCTGACACTGAATTACAGATGAGCTATCCGGCCAAACCCTTGCACCTAACTGTACGTCTGTCATTCATCAAAAGGTCATCGCACGTGCCTAATTAATCCTTAATCTCTCGCTAACCCCATTAATTTAGTAACATATAAAACTTTCACAGTCCCATCATAGATTTCGCTCACTTTTCCTTTTTCTATTGGTTTGTGGCCGGAGCCATCACTTGCCCAGAAAAGTGTAGGAGGAAAATGAGGCTACAGCGCTTGATCAGTGTACTTCTTCTCCTATTGGGTTTCTCCGGCATTGCGGTCTCTCAGTCGATAGTTGAATATGTGCCGGGATATCCCGGCAAGCTCCCCTTCAAACTTGAAACTGGGTACGTAATCAAATTTATTTTCTTTTTTCTTCCATTTTCTTGTGAGTTTGATAATTATAATTAACATGTAGGATTGTGGGTTTTTGTAATTAGATACATTGGAGTAGGCGAAACTGATGAGGTGCAGCTATTTTACTACTTCATTGAGTCCGAGAGGAGCCCTGTTGAAGATCCTCTTGTTCTTTGGCTCACCGGAGGCCCTGGTTGTTCCGGTTTCTCCGCGCTTGCTTTTGAAATCGGTAATTGTGCCTGTTGAACTCTCTCTCTCTATCTCTCTTCAACATTCTTCTATGGGGCTTGTTATTTGCATTTCAATTGCACAAGGGGCCACCTTCATGTGAGGGGGTGTTGTATTCCTGTTGTGTACCTGAAAGTATAAATAGCATTTTTCTTCTTCTATTGACTTCGCTCCTTATCTAGAAGGGGCTCATCATGGATGGATGCATAGGTGGTGGATAGTCTAAAATTTATTTGGATAGTTTGTCTTATATAAACTCTTTTACCGTTGCCGTTCAAATTACTAATTTGAAAGAAGTAATGCTATAAGGAAAATTCATTTTTTCCTTGTGTCCTTCCAAAATTAATGTGACTTTTAAAATTACTATTAGTTTGTAATAAATCATTATTAAATTTTGATTTAATGGTAATTTTAAAAGTTACATTAATTTTGAGAATATATATATATATATATATATATATATATATATATATATATATATATATATATATATATATATATATATATATATATATATATATATATATATGAGTATTTCTTCTAAGATTACTCCAAGCAAAAGAAAAAATTTCAAGGGAGGGGAGCCAGGCCCGTAGCCTTGTTTGGTAATAGTTTAAAAAAAAATAAATAAATAAATAACAAGGAATTCAAAACACATAATACATTTCAAATATAGACCCTAATAAAAAAAACATTTATCACTTTTATATTCCATCAAATTAATTTTTCAAATCAAAACTGAAAAATAATTTTTAAAACTTTTGTCAAACATACTCGGGTTCGGACGTCTTTGGATTCTGGCCCACAACTAGCCGTAGTAGTAGCTTGGGCGTCTTCTATGTACTTGGCCCATGGGTGATATAATAAAGGTCAGATTTTTTTTTTTTTCATATATTAATAAAAAATAATAATAATAATAATAAATAAAGTTTTGGGTTTTCTTCCTCTCCTTTTTAGGCCTGCGATTTGATGATTTATTAAGGAAAATTTGGTTGAATTCTGCTGAAAAAAGTTGGTTTGTTTTTAATTTTGTTATAGTCAACGAGCTTCGCTCTTGGTGCAGGTCCATTGACTTTTGACTATGCATCTTACAATGGGACTTTGCCATCTGTCACACTGAACCCATACTCATGGACCAAGGTGCATAACTTCATTAAAATCATGGGTTACTGATCAAAATTTTCTGTTCAATTAATGGTGTATTATTTTCTAATTTTATTATTATTCAAAACTCAATATAACTAATTATTCAATTAATTAATCAGGTGGCCAACATTATCTTTATTGATGCACCAGTTGGAGCTGGATTTTCATATGCAAACGACTCAGCTGATTATTACACCACGGACACAAAATCAGCAGCTCAGACCTATATCTTTCTAAGGAAGGTGAGAGTCTAGTAGAGAAAGTGGATATTTATTTAAATGTTGATTTATTTGTTAAGCTTCAAAAGTTTTATTTATATTAAAGTATTAAATCAGTAGTTATCCTAAAACTGATTTAATTATTTAATTAATATTTTAAGATAAAAGTATACATAATCTCTTCAAATTACTATTTCATTGTCAATGTCCCTCTAATGACAAAAATACCCTCAATAAAATTATTAAAATTAAAAAAAAAAACTAAAAAAATAATTAAAAAAATTAAAAAAACAAAAAACAAAATAAAAAATAAAAACAGGTTTTTCTTCTTTTTTTCATTTGTTTTATTTTTTAAAAATATATATATATTTCGTTTTTTTCTTTAATTTTTTAATTTCTTTTTTTAGTTTTAATTTTTTTTTTTCGAATTTATAAAGACAATTTTGTCTTATTGAAAAAATTTAAGGTCATTTTTGTCTTTTTGTTGGTCTTAAGGGGGAACATTGACATGTTTTGGTAGTTTGAGGGGAACATTGACACAATTGATAGTTTGAGGAGACATTGACAATTGAGTGGTAGTTTGAGAGATATATGTACTTTTATCATATTTTAACACTCACCCTTGCGTGTGAGTTCAAATATTTTCTCAATAAGTGAAGTCCAACACGTGAAAAACTGAAATGAGGTAAATTGTAGGGTCAAGTTCAAATTCAAGATCTTTACTTTAAAACAATGTTAAACCACTAGTTATCTCAAAAGTTTAAGCTAATAATAAATAATTGATTTAATGATTTAGTTAATATTCTAATGTAAAGTGATTGTTAACAGTGGTTGCTTAATCACCCAAATTTTCTTGGAAATCAACTATATATTGGTGGTGATTCATATTCCGGCATCATTGTTCCTATCCTCCTTCAAAATATACTGAAAGGTATTAGAAAAAGTTCTTCTTTCTTTGTCCAAAAACAAACATTTTTTTTTTTAATTTAGTAAAGTTTGATTATAAGCTTAATTATCTTTTGGTTTATGCTGTAATACAGGTCTGGAAGACGGGCTCAGGCCAAAAATGGAACTTCAAGTACGTGATCTAATTATATTAACTCCAATTATTTATTTGTTCATAATTTTGTGTTCTTGGCAATCACTAAAGAAGCATTAATTATGAATATTTTTGAATTGTAACAGGGATTCTTGCTAGGGAATCCGGTGACGGATTCTTATACTGATGTAAACTTCCGGATCCCATACGTGCACAAAGTGAACCTTATATCAGATGAACTCTACGAGGTGATTTAACAGATCATAACACTGAACCGCCCGAAAATTCTTGTTTCAATTTTTCCTATTTTCTCCGCTATTTTCTTTGTTTTCCATCTTACTCTAAAACTTAATTTGAATGGGTGTTCTTTTCCAGGATGCCAAATTGTATTGCTCTGAAGATTATGTCAATGTAAATATTAACAACACACTATGTGTGACAGCTCTCCAAGCGATCAAAGAGGTTATAAGGATTACTACTTCTGGTTTTGCTGATGAATGTCGTGCCTAAAATCTCGAAGGGCTTTGAGAATTAATTTCCATTTAATTTTGCAGTGCCTTCTACAAATAAACCTTTGCCAAATTTTGGAACCTCAATGTGCCTTTGCATCCGGAAAACCAAAGGAGATTGAATGGGATTTGAGAGTTCAGGAATCAGGAACCATGGATTACCTCCTCTCACAAAATGAACTTCCCGAACTGCGGTGCCGGGTAAACCAACATCCTCAATATTGATACGACAGTTCTAACTAACCCCTCCGTTCTTTTATTGAAAATACGCTTGTTTATGTTTGCTACATTATATATTCTTGAAATGTGCAAAAATTCGGGAATTTGATTGATTTATTCTCTCTAGGGCTTCACTTATGTACTTGCTTATAAGTGGCTGAATGATGAGAGAGTCCAAAATGCTCTTCAAGTCCGAGTGGTATGCAAGTTGTAAGAGTAGTTTCACCTTGATTGAAAGAAAATACTACGCAAATTGTAAATGATGATTTTATTTTATTGCATCTATCAGGGAACCGTAGAAGCATGGAAAAGGTGCCCTAGGAATTTTTCGACTTACACAGAAGATGTCACAAGTAGTGTCGCATATCAAAAGAATCTCACTGAGACAGGTCTCCGAGCTCTGATTTACAGGTTCTATTCCCCTCATAAAAACTTGCTTACCTTCATGACTGATTAACTGAAAAATGACCTTAATAATTCAAAAAGTTTATTTTGGTATAAGCAATGCTGCAATTATTTAAATCTGTAGCCTAATATAGAAATTCATGAAGTGTGTGTTTTTTTTACACAATGTCTCTAAATTTGTAGTTTATGAAAACAATACCTTGATTTCTTTGTTCTTTTTCTGAGATTGGGACCTAATTATAAAAAATTATCTTCTTTTCTCAAGGAAGTTTTGTACTCACATCTTCCTTTAACAAAGAAATTAGTGGAGTCCAAGAAGAATCCAAATCTTAAAAGTTTAAATTAATAGAAAATAGTGAATTTAATCATTTAATTAATATTTTAATATTCTTTCTCACTTGTGGGTTCAACTCGCTTTCAATAAGTGAGACCCAACAATTAACATATTCAATTGAAATGAAAGATGAATTATGAAAACAAGATTGAAGATGTTCATGATCATATAAGCATTACCTTTCTAACTAAGAATTATAAATGTCCATGGGCCTTACTCACTGTCAAAAGACGCCTTGAGAGAAGAGAGAACGCTATGGCTTATAAAGTTCCCATGTCATATATCTCTTGGCGACGTGGAACACTTTAACACGCCCCTTCACGTATG
This sequence comes from Alnus glutinosa, assembly GCF_958979055.1. NCBI lineage: Eukaryota > Viridiplantae > Streptophyta > Magnoliopsida > Fagales > Betulaceae > Alnus > Alnus glutinosa. The sequence continues at coordinate 23,192,661 of NC_084896.1, forward strand.
GCAGCTTTGGCCAGATACGTGTTCAATATCGGGAGGAAAAGACTCATCATCGTCCAAAGAACCCGCTTTGATACCATGTAAAAGTCTATAAGACAAGGATCTCTTGGCAATGTGGGACTCTTTGACATGCTTCCTCACATGTGACATTATGGCCAAATTAACACGTGGACCAATAGAGGGAGTCGCCCAAAAAATCTTTTCTAATACATGTTAAAGACCAATGAGCTTAATTCAACCTCAAAAAATGTCTTGAGAAAGGAGGAATGCTCATAACTTATAAAGTTTACAAGTTAAGAATTTCTTTGACGATGTGGGACACTTTAACAAGAATTGTGCTGAAATTTCTCATTTTTAAATGTTCTTCCCTTTGCAGTGGCGATCATGACATTTCTGTGCCATACGTTGCTACACTTGCATGGATAAAAGCTCTTGGTGTGGCTGTTTTTGATGAATGGCGTCCTTGGTTCGTTGATGGTCAAGTTGCAGGGTGAGTACTTCTAGGATTTGCATTATTTCAAGAAAATTAGTCGCCTAATTAATTTTATCTCCCCTTTAATCTCTCTTAAATATACTCCTTTGCAGATATCAAGTGAAGTACATGAATGATCACTACCGCTTGACTTATGTGACTGTAAAGGCAAGAAAAGAGAGAATTTATACTTCACATTTATCTTTATTTTTTATGATTTTCACAAGATTAAAATGAAAGTATAATTAATTATTAATGTACCATAACATATACAGGGCGCAGGTCACACAGCCCCAGAGTACAAGCACAAGGAAACCCTTGCCATGGTTGATAGATTTTTTGCTCGTTACCCCATCTAATTGCCTGTGTTGAAGAACGGAATTTTCTATATATTATTGTCTTGGAGAAATATTTTGAATAAAAATCTTCTTGTACTGTATTAATGTAGTCAATAGGAAAAATTAATTATATCAACACTTTTATGCTTCAATTAAGGTTTATTGACTAATTGAAAACATTAATTGAAAACCTTAAAAACTCACTAGACATTTGTTTTATACATCGAAACTAAATATTTATGAACAAGTTTATCTTCCTAGTTTTGTCTTAAAAATATATATATATGCTATAAAGAAAAATTTACATTAATGAGGATGGTTAGGTTTTAAGAAAGTCAAGAGTATCCACAAAACCATGGACATGGCTTGGGAAAGATCGTTATAAAGCATTATATGAACTCTGTTCAAAGTGTACAAGTGATAATCTCAAGTTATTTTTTGAATTTTTTCAAGAATCATAATATTTATTAACACTTTGAAGATTTATCGAAGAATTGATTAAAATATCCAGAAAAGATTTACAACAAAGCATGAGCACTGACATCCAAGATTGGGGCAATGATAAAATAAAATTTCAAACATGCAAAATCATGCAATTACAAATATTATATTGTAAATTCGGAGGAAAAATGATAATCATATTTACACTATTACCTTAAAAGGACAAGTTTTTGCACCTATTTTTTAGACTCTTTGACCAAAGAAATCAAATATTTGCATTCTTCAGTTAACTGGAAGACCAAGAGTATCAAAAATATTTGCATTCTTCAACAATATTTGCATTCATACTAATTATTAGTTAATTAACTACAGGGATTTACTGGAAGAGGTTTTTGTGCGTAGAAAATGTAGTCTGGTTCGTGTGAATCGTATCACTAACTCCAAATTGGGGACACTATATATAGGCCTCTGAATGATGGGCATATTGTGTTGATAAGCATACCTCCTTCTATGCATAAACACTCCTTTATAGAGCTCTATATGTTAGGATCCTACCAGTAACCTTAGTTCTTTATAACTTAGGAAAAAAAAAAAAAACTTTAGTTCTTTCTATAAACCCACTTTGTTGTTCTCCTTTTCATGGGGATTTTGATGGTGATTGCCTTCATGGCTGTATTCGTCAATCAATTGATACTAGAGTTGAACTTAGTGAGCATTAAGATAGCCAATTTCATGGCTAAATTAATGGGCAGAGTGGTTGGAACCTACTTTCACTTAGTCGTGATAGTTTAATTGCTACTCATTTGGTCACGGAGGATGGGGTTCTCTTGAACCTTTTCCAAATGCAGAAGTTGCAAATGTTTTGCCCGCATCAACTTCTATCACCGTCAATTGTTAAAATGCTCTTACTTACTAGTTTTGTTTGGACTGGCAAGCAAATATTCAGCATGCTTCTGCCTCAAGGCTTTATGTTTTTCCTTCAAATGGTGTTTGCGTTAGTAATTGAGAGCTTTTTATCTTCTTAATGATCTTTTTGGCTGTGTAACAACAATATCAAGGTTTTTTAGAGTCTTGTCAAACATTGCCAATGTAAGGTACTTGCCTTATTGTATACTGCTCAGGAAGTTCCCTGTGAGTGGTTGTCAATGAGAGACTTAAGTGTTTCACTTTTTGACTTATAACTCTCATCTGACTCATGCTCGTGGAAAAACACGATGAAGCTGGAGAGACTAAAAATGTATATATACAACAGTTGCATGATCTCCTTCTAGGACAATGAGTCTGAATTCTAATCAAACTGGATATTGTTGAAGTTTAGATTCAGATCTTGTTGAAGCTCACATTTGGTTCTTTCTTCTATTCTTTGGGTGTTGTTTTCTGCCCTTCCTCGTGTGCAACTCTGAACCCATTTGCATCATGAATAAAACCTTCAACTTTTCAACATTCCAACAAATTATCTACACTATAAAAAAAAAAAAAAAAAATCAATGGACGGTTTGATTAAACCGTCCATAAAATTCCAGACGGTTTTAACTAAACCGTCTGTAAATTTATAGACGGTTTTTTTTTTTTTTTCCTAAAACCGTCAATAAATGTTATTCCCAGAGAATTTTATGGACGATTTTTACCAAACCGTCCATAAAGTTTCAGTTTAAAAGAAACCGTCTGGAAATATTTTTTCCCATGCCATGTCATCAATCTGCGTGATGCCCCCAGATTTCACTACATCCATCCGATTTTTTTCCCTGCCAAAATCACAACCGTCTGTTTCTTTTGAAAGCAAAAAAATTAGCCAAAATCACACCCCCAATATTCAACGCATTGTAAACAAACAAATACAAAACCCTAACCCTCCAGCCCTTGAATCGATCCGATCTGATTCCCAAACAAACGCAGACTGCCCGAAGGAAGTCAACAGGGTTTCGGCTTCTTCTTCATCGGTCTTCTCCCACTACGACAGCACCCTCCAACTCCTCTACTCCGGCTCCCAAGTCGGTTTCATGTTCATCCCCACCAGATGTGGGTTCCGCGTGAACCTGTGGGGCTTCTTCCACGTGAACCATGCCTTTGGGGTTTTGATTGGATTTGAGTGGCTGGATTTGATTTGGGTGTTTCCTGCTAGATTTGGCTGTCTTCTTCGTCGTCGATCGACCCGGCGGTATTTTTCCGACTTGATTTGGCCAAAAAAATAAATTCAGACAGATAAACAAATCTCGACATAAAAATAATAATAATAATAATAATAATTATTACAAAATTCTAGACGGTTTGGCCCAAACCGTCCATAACCTGGATTAGCGACTCATTTTTCTGTACGGTTTCATTCCAAATTTTTTTGTAGTGCTATATATATATATATATATATTTCACAATCTTCAAAATATAATGCACTGTACAGAAAGCAAACCTTTTTATCCTCTGCATCTATTTCATCATAACATAACTTTAAGAACTCAATCAATTCATTCATGCCTTGGACTTCAATATCGGGCCATCTCCGTAGACTACTTAGTCCCTCACTCCACAATTCATAGTTATCCTTCTTAATTCTAAAGGTAAAGGCTCTTGATACCTTTTTTTTGTTTTTTTTAATCAAGAGCGGCTACCAAAGCACACATTCTAACAACTAGATTCACTATTGGTTCAATACCTTAAAGATTTACATTGCGCATTGTTAAACCTATGGATGCAGCTGTCATAGAAACAGCCCAAGCCACTGCCACTGAGGCAGCACACATGGCACCAAAGGCAACTGCCAGCAAAGTAGCAACACACATGGCACCAACGGCTACTGCCAGCAAAGGAAAGTCTCAAGACTTGCATGGAGACAATCAGCCAACTGTCGATACTGCAGACATCACAGCTGCCAATGCTGCAGACATCACAGCCACCAATTATGCAGCATATCATGCTGCGACACACACCACAAAAGGGAAGAAAGGGAACCGAGATATGTGCAATCAAATGCATTCAACATTGATGCAATCAGATCACAATGACAGATCACAAAGTCATGATATCAAAGGAAACTCGCCATGGATACATTTGACACACTGCTTGCCGTGCTCTTCAAGTATACAAAAGTATAGCCGTTGCACTCACAAGGAAAGAAAGCTGGAGGAGATAATTTCATTATAATTAATTACACGTATCAATTCTGATTTGACTGTAAATTAGAATTATAGTTTTCCTTTCTCTGTTTCTATACAGACTAGTATATATTGATGTAATTGGTTACTTGGAAATTATTGAATAAAATTTCCCTCAGTTTATCACTTCCTTTACGCATGAACTTCGTCATCAATATCCATTTCAAAACAAATGCAATAATTTGTAGTTGTCAATACTACCTTACTATCCTTTTGTTTCTCAAGTAGGATTCCTATCGCACATGGATAAAAAAAAAAAAAAAAAAAAAAAAAAAAAAAAAAAAAAAAAAAAAAAAAAAAAAAAAAATGGCAAAACTTCATCCAGAAGAAGTATGTACTTTCTACATTCCAACTCTATAAACAGTCGCTTAGCAATTTCATCAACTTTAGTGACGTTTTCCACATTCAAATTTGCATGTTGCACCTTTTTTATGCTCCAGTCTGTTGACAAAGCTAACCAAATGAAAATATCAAGCATTTTAGCAATAGTTTCATTATTATTATTATATCAAGCATTTTATTCAACTCTCAACATTCCCTAGATCGACTCCAACTCTTCCTACATTCCGATCTCTTAGGTGGCCTGGTATTTCTTCGACAACCCAGTGTAGTGATGACTTGTCTTCTATTTTAGGTGTGTGTATATTTATCACACACTAACGATTTTTCAACCGACGTTCCTCTTTCTAACATTCCTTCTAACCAAATTTTATGTAGTTCCTCACACAGTCGCACTTCTTTGCCATGCGATTGCTAAGTTCTACATGTTTCGGAGAAAAACGTGGATCCCATAACTCCCTCTTTCATTTTGTGTACTTCTTCTTGTACTCGGTGTCTATTTTTTGCACCTCTTTACTCTTGAAATGAAATATTTGCATTCTGCAGTTAACTAGAGGCCAAAAGTACCAAAAATATTTGCATTATTCAACAATATTTGCATTTATACTAATCATTAGTTAATTAATTATATGAATTTACACTGAGATGTTCATGTGCGTAGAAAATGTAATCTGGTTTGTATGTGTTGTATCGCTGAAAACCAAATTGGGGACACTTATATAACTTTGAATGATGTGGACATTGTGTTTATAAACAAACCTCATTCTATACATAAATATTCCCTTATTACTCTATATGTTAAAATCCTACCAATAACTTCAGTTCTTTCTATAAACCTACTTTGTTGTTCTCATTTTCGTGGGGATTTTTATGGTGATTACCTTCATGGCTATATTCCTCAATCAATTGATACCGGACTTGAACTTAGTAAGCTTATTGCTTTAGATAGCCAATTAATTAATGGACAGAGTGGTAGGAATATGCTTTCACTTAGTCATATAGTTTAATTAATGGCCATATAGTCATGGAGGATGGGGTTCTCTTGAACCTTTTCCAAATGTAGAAATTGTAAATGTTTTGCCCGCATCAACTTCTTTCACCAACAATTGTTAAAATTTCCCAACTTAATAGTTTTGTTTGGACTTGCAAGCAACTATTCAGCGTGCTCTTGCCTCCAGGGTTTGATTATGTTTTTCCTTCAAATGGTGTTTAGGTTAGTAATTGAGAGCTTTTATCTTCTTAATGATCTTTTTGGTTGTGTGACAGCAATACCAACCCTTTTTCAGAGTCTTGTCAAACATTGCCAATGTAAGGTACTTGACTTATTGTTTACTACTCAAGATTTTCTCTATCAACGGTTGTCAAGAGGAGCTTAAGTGTTTCACGTTTGGACTTAAACCTCTCTTTTGGCTCATGCTCGCCAAAAAACATGATGAAGTTGGAGAGACAAAGACGTATATTTTTATAACAGTTGCAGGATCTCCTTCTAGGACAATGAATATGAAGCCCAACCAGTTCGAATATTGTTGAAGCTCAAATCCGGATATTTGTTGAAGCTCAAATTTGATTCTTTGGGTGTTGTTTTTTGCCCTTTCTTGCATGCAACTTTGAACTCATTTGCATCATGAATAACCTTCAGCTTTGAAACATTCGCAAATGATCTATATATATATATATATCACAATCTTCAGGATATAATGCATTATACAGAAAGCAAACATTTTTATACTCAGCACGTAATTTATCATAACATAACTTTTAGAAGTTAATCAATTCATCCATACCTTAGACTTTGGTATTGGGCCATCTTCGTAGACCCCTTAGTCCCTCACTCTACAATTCAAAAGGCAAAGAAAGGAGAAAGAAGAGAGAAGAGATAAATATTTTGTGTTAAAATAATGGATAGGAAAGCTATAGGAAGCTAAAGTACTATCCAATGCATTGGATATCACTATAGCATACCCAATGCTTATGAAAGGTATAGGGTATTACTACAAAAAGAGGTGGAATCATTAGAAAAATGTAAAATTTGGGAGTTAGTAGAATCGCTCAATCAAAAGAATGTTAAATGGTGCAAATTGGTCTATAGGAAGACAGAGTTAACAGAGAAAGCTTTATGGCCAAGAGGACTGGTAGAGAAGCATGGTGTTCTATCTAAACCAAGTCCTATGTTAAAGTTCAGGAGATGCTTGGACTTGAGTGGTACTTGAAGATTGTAATTGCCCTTAAAGGCTTTGGCGAAGACATCCAAACGAGATTCATATTGTTAGACTTGATGGGTTTCAAGTTGATGTGGAGATTGTTGATAGTGGGTGACTAGAACATCAAGTTGGTGGGACCCACTAGTTTTTTCTTTTAGTGATTTGTAGGGTTGTAAACGAGCAGATCTTGAGCGAGTATCTCTTGTTCGAGCTCGGCTCCATTTTTTTTTTGTTTGGCTCGAGTTCGACCTGGACCTCGACACGAGCCTCCTTTTGTGTTCGAGATCCGCTCACCAAGGAGATCCCTATGCGAGCTTGAGTTCGATCAATTTCGCCGAGCTCGAGCTCGGTTCGAGTCAAATTATTTAAATTTTGCATTTTGATTTTTTCTTTCTATAAAAATAAAAAAAATAAAATAAAATAAAATCTAAGCAAAAACCATAACTGAGAGAGAGAGAGAGAGAGAGAGAGAGAGAGAGAGAGAGTCAAACCCAGAACACTGAATAGAAACCAAATAGGCAAAGAAGATAATCTTCAACTGAAAGATGTAGTAGAGAAAACCATGTTTCAAATAATGATAAGTTTTGCTTCTTCAAGAGAGAGTGAAATGGTGTGAGAGTGTCGTGGCTTTGCCAGGGCTATGTGCATTTCTGTGTGATGTAAACGAACGGAATTACTCGTGAACATACTTAGGCTTAGCTCGACTAAACTCGACTCATACTCAACTCGATTATTAAACGATATATGCTCGTAGAAACTCAACTTGACTCGAATAATGTTTAGATGCATGTATAGTTATCACATGCTCTAACGGTTTTTCAGCTAATGTTCATCTTTCAAAGTCTTCGTAGTTCCTCACACTTCTTTGCCATGCGTTTGCTAAGTTCTACATGTTTCTAAGAAAAAAAGTTGATCCCATAGTTTCCCCTTTTATTTTGTGTATTTCTTCTTGTTCTTGGTTTCTAGTTTTTGCACCTTTCTTCATACTTAATGACCCCAAAAAATCCAATATTTGCATTCTTCAGTTAATTGGAAGACCAAAAGTATTAAAATATTTGCATACTTCAACGATATTTGCATTCATGCTAACCATTAGTTAACTAATTACAAGGACTTACAGGGAGAGGTTTATGTGCGTAGAAAATGGTAGTCTTGTTCGTGTGCGTCGTATCGCTGAACTCTAAATTGGGGACACTATATTTGGGCCTCTGAATGATTGGGATATTGTGTTGATAAATAGACCTCATTATATACATAAACATTACTTTATAATTCTATATGTTAAGATCCTACCAGTTGGTGTGTGGAAAGTCGTGAATTTCTCACACAAACACTCAAGTAGAACAAACGTGATATAGTGTTTAGAAAAAAATAAAAAATAAAATAAAACAAAATACAACAAAATCGCAAGATTTACGTGGTTCGGCAATTTGCCTACGACAATAATGCAACAACAGGGAGAGATTTCACTATATAAAAAATAGTACACATAACAGTGTGAAACACTCACAAACCCAAATCCCAAATACATTCAATTTTCTCTCACAATTCTTTCTCTTTAGTTCTAGAAGCAAACTCCATTTTATAGGAGAATAATAGCATGAAAGATACATTGAGAAACTTATTACATATGTTGGAATACTAAACGTCATTCCGTGAATTGGTGCCTTGAAGGAATAACAAAATCAAGACTTGCAAATAAGCTTTAAAGAGAGCAATCAAAATATTAGGCATATCTCTATTGAAAATATAAACCAAAACTTTTCGTTAACCAATATGAACTCTTCGTTAACCAATGTGAACTTTTCGTTAACCAATATAATCTTCTAAAGAAGAATATCATCTTCTTCTATGATTTCATTAACAAAATGAAAACATACATCTATGTGTTTTATTCAAGAATGATGAACTTGATTTTTCGCCAAATAAATAGCACTCTGACTATCACACAAAACTTTCACATGTTTTTGAAGAATACCGAAGTCCCTAATCAAACCATGTAACCATATTGTCTCCTTTATGGCATTAGCAACTGCCATATATTCAGCTTCAGTAGTTGACAAAGCAACTGTAGTTTGCAATGTTGACCTCCAACTGACAAGTCCTCTGGCTAGTGTTAAGATATAACCTGTTGCAGACCGCCTTTTATCCAAATCACCAGCATAGTCCGAATCCACATAACCAACCAAAACTTGATCGAGTCCACTATCATCGTTCAAACTTCAAACCAACATCTACAGTACCCATAATATATTGTAGAATCCATTTCGCTGCTTGCCAGTGCCCTTTTTCATGATCATGCATATACCTGCTCACCATGCTGACTGCTTGCGAAATATCTGGTCTCGTACACTGCTCACCATGCTGACTGCTTGCAAAATATTTGGTCTCATACACACTATAACATACATCAAGCTACCCACTAAATTAGCATATGGAACATGAGCCATGTAGTCACGTTCCTCATCTGTACTTGGAGACATAACAGGGCTAAGCTTGAAGTGTGGCGCCAACGGGATAGTTGTTGGTTTGGTATTATCATCAATATCAAAACACTTCACTACCTTCAAGTATTGTTTATGAGTTAAGCAAACAATAACCTACGCCCTCTCTCGAGTAATTTCCATACCAAGAATTTTCTTGGCTTCTCCAAGATCTTTTATTTCAAATTCGTTTTTCAACTGAGTCTTCAACCTATCAATCTCCACAATACTTTTACATGCAATTAGCATATCATCAACATATAAAAGTAAATAGATGAAAGTACCGTCTTGTAGCTTGAGAAAATACACACAGTGATCAAATTGGCTTCTTGTGTATTTCTGCCTTATCATGAATCGATCAAATCGTTTGTACCACTGTCTAGGAGATTGCTTCAAACCATACAGCGATCTGTTTAGCTTGCAGACTCAATTTTCCTTACCAACAACCTTGAACCCATCTGGCTGAGTCATATAAATATCTTCTTCTAGGTCCCCATGCAAGAAAGTAATTTTCACATCTAGGTGTACAAACTCTAGATCAAACTGAGCAACCAAAACCAATAAAACACGAATGGAAAGGTGTTTAACAACTGGAGAAAATACCTCATTATAGTTAATAACTTCTGAGTGTAACCCTTGGCTACCAATCTAGCTTTGAAATGAATACCATCTTGCTCTATAGAACCCTCCTTCTTGGTATATACCCATTTGCACCCAATCGCCTTTTTTCCTTTTGGTAGTTGAACCAACTCCAAAGTTTCATTCTTGTAAAAAGACTGCATCTCCCCACCCATAGCTTCTTTCCATCTAGCTTTTTCTGAGTTGCCAATTGCTTCTCTGTAGGTTAAAGGAATATCATCGTCGGTAATTGGTTGTGCATAGGTCACTGTATCAGTAAACCAACCAGGCTTCCGTATTTCTATTCTTGGTCTATTGACTACAATAGAATCTGGTTGCTGTAGAGACCTTTGGGTTGAGATCTCTTCTTTCATTTGAATTCTCTTCTTCAGTCATAATTGGAAATTTATTTGTTCAGGTTGCACAGATACTCTGGGAACCTCAAGCTTCACTTGCTGCATAGACTTCTCTGTAGAATGATCAATTTCTTCAATTTGAGAATTATGCTCCTTGCATTGACTGACCATTTCATCTTCATTGAAAGTTACATCTCGACTAAGAATAACTTTCTTCAACTCAGGACACCAGAGTCTATAGCCCTTCACACCTGAGCTAAATCCCTAGAATACAGCTTTCTTGGCTCACGGATCTAACTTCTTGTTTTTGACATGAAAATATGCTTGGCAACCAAAAATATGCAATTTATCATAATCAGTAGCCAATTTACCTGATCATACTTCAATAGGAGTTCTTCCATCTATCGCAGCAGCTGGCAACCTGTTTATGAGACGACACGCATAATTCACAGCCTCAGCTCAAAAACTCTTGCCCAATCCGACATTGGAAAACATACATCATACCTTCTCCAGAATAGTACGGTTCATGCGCTCTGTCATTCCATTTTGTTGCGAAGTCCTACTGACCGTGAAGTGTCTGATAATCTCATCATCCTGGCATATCTTAAAAAATGGATCTGATGTGTACTCACCACCATTATCTAACCCGAGTCTCTTAATTTTTCTACCAATTTGAGTTTCAATCATTTTCTTCCATGTCAAGAAAATTCCCAAGATTTCGTCTTTATGCTTCATGTTTCATGTTGTATACCCAAATTCTTCTAGAGAAGTCATAAACAAATGTAACAAAATAATGTTCACCTCCCAATGATGGAACCTTTATAGGTCCCCAAACATCTGTGTGAATGTAATCAAGAGTTCCTTTCGTGTTGTAAACTGCTATGCCAAACTTGACTCTTGTCTACTTGCCCAGAATGCAGTGTTCACAAAATTCAAATTTGCCTGTCGTGTTACCATCTAACAAACCTTGCTTTGCTAGCTCTTGCAAAGCCTTCTCACCTGCATGACCCAATTTTATATGCCACAATTTATTATTATAAGGGATTACCTTTTTAGAGTTGTCAAAAATTGTGGCAGTTGCTCCTACAATGGTAGTTCCTTGAAGATGATACAAATTATTCCGTCGAGTAGCTTTCATCACCACTAGTGTGCCAGAAATCACTTTCATGGTTCCATTCTCCGTAGTGATCTTGTAGCCTTTCTCTTCAAGAGTACCCACAGAAATCAGATTTTTCTTCATGTCTGGTACTTACCAAACTTCTTCCAAAACTCTAGCCAATCCATCATGTAACTTCAAACGAATTTTTCCTATCCCTTTCGTCTTACAGGCAATGTCATTTCCCATAAGAACTACTCCACCATTAATCAAATTCAAACTAGAAAACCACTCCTTGTTTGGACAAATGTTAAAAGTACTTGCAGAGTCCATAATCCATCCCTCTGAATTGCAAACAAAAGATGTTCTAGCCAAAGCAATATCTGAATTTGAATCCTCACCCAATATTGTTCTAGCCAATTTGTTGTGCGAAAAGTCGCAAATTTCTCACACAAACACTCAAGCGGAACAAACGTGATATAATGTTTAGAAAAAAAAAATTAAAACAAAATACAACAAGATCGCAAGATTTACGTGGTTCGGCAATTTGCCTACATCCACAGTGCAACAGATGGGAGAGATTTCACTATATCATAAAGAGTACACAAAAGAGTGTTAAACACTCACAAACCCAAATCCCAAATACACTAAATTTTCTCTCACAATTCTATATCTTTAGATCCTGAAGCAAATTCAATTTTATAGGAGAATAATACAATAGCATGAAAGATACATTGAGAAACTTATTGCAAACGTTGGAAGACTAAATGTCATTCGGTGAATCGCTGCCTTGAAGGAATAACAAATTCAATACTTGCAGATAAGCTTTAAAGAGCCCAATCAAAATATTGGGCATATCTTTATTGAAAATAGAAACCAAAACTTTTCATTAACTAATATGAACTTTTTATTAACCAATGTGAACTCTTCGTTAACCAGTGTGAACTTTTCATTAACCAATATGAGCCATTCATTTTTCAACACTAGTAACTTCAGTTCTTTTTATAAACTAACTTTCAATCATCGTTATGTTGAATGAATGATCAATATTAACTTTCAATTTAGTTGTTAACATATCAAGATCGAGATCTCAACAACAATTTATAAAATCAAGATCTTAACAAAATAGATCAATATGTCACAAAAATGACACAAAATTGTAGTTAATATGTTCGACGAACATTAAACTGTCACCAAGGAAACAAAGTCATTTTTCTAGAAAAAAAATGTAAACAAGATTTTATCATTTTCAACTAGGGAGAAACCACCTCTAGAGAGAGAGAGACCACCTCCTGGCTATGGTGTGTTATAAGTGGTACTTCAAGTTGAGCATTACAAGTGCGATGATATATTGAGAGAGAGAGAGAGAGAGAGAGAGAGAGAGAGAGAGAGAGAGAGATAAAGAAACCAAAACCAGCAAATCAGCTCTTGTTCCGACACTCAGAGTTTGTTTGGCAAATTGGTTTCTGTTCTTTTTTCTGGGAACTGTTTTCGAAAACAAAAACTGAAAACTGTTTTCTGTTGTTTTTTTTTTTTTTTTTTTTTTGTTAAAAAAGCGTTTGGTAAATTGTTTTCGAAAACAGTTTTAAAACATAAAACAATGGTTAAGGCGTTTGGACAACTGTTTTCAAAACAGTTTCTACTTATAAAGAAATCAGACCAAGCTATAAAAGTAAAGTCTATTTTTTTCTAATAGTTTTGATACAAAAATCTTGGTCATACATAGAGAACCTATGAGTCTATGACTCCAATATTTAATGATAAAGCTACAAATTTTTTGTCTCATATCATACTCCAAACATTTGTTAAGGAAGCTTTAGGTGCATATACATAATTTACATGGTGGAGGTATTACAATATCTCACCTACAACTTGATGAATCAGACCGTAGAGATCATGCCAAAACACAGAATAGAACTTCATGTCCCAAACAATGTCTCTTATTTGGATGCCATTGTCCAGAAACATTAACATGTCCATCGTGGGAGAATTCAAATCCCCACCATCTTCAACGTGTACCTTAACTCCAACATCAACCATATTTTCACCTTCTATATCTCCATTATGCAACTTCTCATCACCATCCAAGATGTTATCAATTGTATTTGGTTCTTCATCTTCCTTATCATGCTCTTCATAAGATATCTAACCGGTCAATTTCATCCCAATTTCCTAAATATAGCCCAACACATTTTTCCAGGCCTTCATAACATCTAATAGTCAATAAACAATAATAAAAGTGGGATGAAATGTATTGGGATAACTGGTTTTTTATTTTTGTATTTTTCAGTGTTTTTGTTTTCAAAACAAGTAGCCAAACACTTAGCTATAGTAATAAAACCCTGTTTTGTTGTTTTGAAAAAAAAAAAAAATCTATTTTCAAAATAGCAACCAAACAAACTCCATTTAGGAAGAGGAAGTTACCTAAAATAGAAAAAAGTAACTTTTTGATTTTGTTTATTTTATTCTCAAAGCATCGTATGAGGAGTAACCAGTAGATATTTCACGTAAATAGGTTCTTTGCAAATCTCCCATGTGTAGAAGTTTTTGCACCTTTTTTATTTTTTCGGACTCATTGACCTTAAAAAAATCCAATATTTGCATTCTTCAGTTAATTGGAAGACAAAAAGTATCAAAATATTTGCATTCTTCAACAATATTTGTATTCATAATGACGATTAGTTACCTAATTAAAAGGATTTACAGGGAGAGGTTTATGTGCATATAAAAAGGTAGTCTTGTTCGTGTGCGTCGTATCGCTTAACTTGAAATTTGGGACACTATATTTGGGCATCTGAATGATTGTGACATTGTGTTGATAAACAGACCTCATTCTATACATAAACACTACTTTATAACTCTATATGTTAAGATCCTACTAGTAACTTAAGTTCTTTCTATAAACCGACTTTCAATCATCTCTATGTTGAATGAAATGATTATATTAACATATCAAGATTGAGATCTCAACATCAATTTATAAAGTTCAAGATATCAACAAAATAGATTAATATGTCACAAAAATGGCACAAAACTGTAGTTAATATGTTCGATGAAAAGATAAGATAAGGGAGATCTGATCTTCTTAAGATCCGAGTAAGAGCAAAAGATCCAAATCTTTACCTATAACATGAAACACTTAACTTAAATATTTTTAAATTTTTTTTTTGTGTAACATTCTTTCTTAAGCTTTTAATCTTGAAATATATGAAGCAAGGTTTTTGACGGAATTTGAGGAGGAATTCTTTGGTATAATTATTTTTGTTCTCACTAGGGATTTGTTTTACACACCAAAACTAAATATTTATGAATAAGTTTATCTTCCTAATAATTTTTACCTTTTTTAATTAATAATTACCTAATAATTTTCTCTAAAATAGCTAAGGGTAGCTTTGCGCATAACAAACTTGATTAATATTTATATTTGTTAACAAAAAATTTGCATTAATAAAGTTGGTTAAGTTTTAAGAAAGTTAAGAGCATTTCTAGAGGTTTCACTAAAATGCCTTTAAAGCAATTTGGTGAAAACATACAAAAATCACTCACAGCAGCCTCACTATTATAACAAAAAAGTTTTAGTGAGTGACCACTACTCATCAACAATAGTGAGCACAGTCCACTTACAAAAATAATAAACAAACATTACCATTACTCTTTTCTCTCTCCTCTTGATTTCTCTCTCCACTCACACCACTCACTGCACGTTGACGTAGTCTACTTGATTGATTCACTATTCCCTTATGTTTTCCTTGTATTCTTCATTTTTTCATAAAATATTTGACGAGCTATGGACGAACTCTGCATGTAGACCAAGTCAAAGCCTTGAATAGCACTTTTTAAACAACAAATCTCAAAACAGAGACATGCCAAATTCTGAAATAGAAATACCTTAACATAAGACAAATATTTAAAAGGGAAAATTAAAATTTAGCCCCCAAACTGCCAGCTGTTTTGCAAGTAGTCTCACGAACTGTCAATGTTTGGACTTTGGCTCTCAAACTATCAAAAAGTTTTAAAAATGGCAATTTTGTCGAAATATGCCTATAATACTTTTGCCACGTGCCATATTTCAATTTAAAAATAATAAAAAAGTTAAAAAAAAAATGGTGTTTGGGGGTGGCTGCGTGGAGGCAAGTGGCTTGCGGCTACCCCATAGGGAAGGGGTGGCCCAAAAGCCACCCCCAGTGGCCAGGTGGCCACCCCCCCTTGGTGGCAGCCACCCTCTAAACTCCCTTATATATATATATAATTGAAAAATGACACATGATAGGAGTATTATATGCATATTTCAAAAAAAAAAAGGTTTTTTTTTAAATTTTTTGGTAGTTTGGGGGTCAGAGTTCAAGTGTTGACAGTTCGTGAGGCTACTTGCAAAATAGTTAGCAATTTGAGAGGCTAAATTGTAATTTTTTTTATTTAAAAATATGACTATTAAAATAAAATAAATATTCAAAAATATTACCATTAAAAAAATATAAACATAAAAAAAAATAAATGTTATTATAGATAAATAATAAATAAATCTCTGAATAATATTATTTAAATAAAATTAATGGTAAATATCTAAAATAATGAGGCTTCTGGAATGTTTTAAAAAAGAAAATATCTAAAATAGAGAGGAGTAGTTTTTAGAAAAAGGAAAAAAAAAAGATTTATAGCGGAAAAAGAAAAAAGAAAAAAAAGAGGGTCTAAAATGAAAACGAATTCATTCCCCGTACTTGCTCAGTTCCTCCACTTCCATGTTTCCTCTCAGTCTTCCAATTGAAACCAAAACCCAGCAGCGACGAAATCAAAATGTTGTCGATTCTCCGAAGCAATCGAAGCAAAAGCAGAACCGTGCTTTCGATTCTGGAAATCATGTTATCAAGTCCCAACCAAATGACGACCCACTCCCCCAACAGCTCTCCCTGTCGTAGAACCCTAGGCTCCAACTTCGGCCAACAGGGGCGGCACAGCTCCTCCTACGACCACATTCGTGCCGACGTCAACTGCCCCCGTTGCTCCCGCCAAATGCCCGTTCTCTTCTCCAACCGCCCGTTATCCATAACGGGCCGTGAGATGGGGCTCTACCAGGCCCTCAATCTCTGCCCCAATTGCAAAACGGCGTTCTACTTCAAGCCGTTCAAGCTGGAGCCCTTGCAAGGCAGTTTCATCGAGGTCGGGAGGGTCAAGGATACCGAGAAAGATCGAGCTCAGTTTGGGAAAGCCGAAGCTTGTGGACGACCCGAGGAGGAGAACGATGCGGCGTCATCTTCTGGGAGGGAGTTGCCGACTCCGAAGGAGATTGTTAAGGCGCTCGACGAGTTCGTCGTTGGCCAAGAAAGGGCGAAGAAGGTTCGGTTTTTGGTTTTCCCTTTTTGCTCGGTTTGCTTGTGAACTTGAATTTTTATACTCATTTAGCAAATATTGACTTTTACGTGACCGTAGCGAATTCTTTAACTAATGTGTGACTTTAACTAATGTGTCACTGTAAATTGTGAGTAAAATTTTTATGTAGAATTCTTTGGATTTTGTGTGGTCAATGTCGAATTTTGTGGAATTCATGTACTTTTAGATGCAAAGTTTTGGTGACCGTGTAGTTATGTGCATGCCAATTATTTATGGATTCACAAGGGGAATAAAATTATTGTGTGATCATAACAACGTGTATGATTAACATCTTCATTTTATTCCTGAAAATTGTTTGTGGAAGAATGGAGTTGTATCTAGATGGCATTGTTAAATTTAATGCACTATATAATAAATAATTGTGGGGTTTTTGTTTTTCTAATTGAGATGTATGCTCACGTTACAGGTGCTTTCGGTGGCTGTTTACAATCACTACAAAAGGATATATGACACCTCTTTCAATCAAAAGTTAGTTCATATTATTGCCTTTCTTCTTCAATCAGTTTACGGTCTTTACAATCTATGACTAGAGCTTCGAATGGGCTATTTTCAGTTTTTTCTAGAGTTTGAAGGGTTTGGCCTTAGTCGATTTGTTTCAATGATGGGTAATATTAGATGCCTACCCACTTGGCAATGCTGCTTTATTTACTGAATTTGTGCATCTCAATACCAGGTCGGGTGTAGAATTGGGTAATAATGGAGATGAAAATGAGGACTGTGATTCTGTTGAGCTGGAGAAGAGTAATGTATTATTGATGGGTCCCACTGGCTCAGGTATGAAATATGAATTTGACTTTTTTTCCCCTTGTGGTATTAGCATGAGAACTACCTGCTTACAAGGGCTGCAGTTTTGATTTTTGTATTGTCACCTTGGCTGTAAGGATAGGAAAGACATTACTTGCAAAAACACTAGCTCGTGTTGTGAATGTGCCATTTGCCGTTGCTGATGCAACGACGTTAACACAGGCAAGTTCATTGCTTGATATAGTTCTTTACCTGTTCATCTCGGTAATAAGGCTATTAGCTATTTGTTCATATGCCATTGCATGGAAGCTGCCTATGCTATGCCCGTTTCAGAAACATGGACATTTACAAAGATGAGTTATCACATTGTCGTTGACAAAAAAATTATAGGAATATGTCCTTCTATGGACAATATTTTCATATCTAGGCAATTCTTCATACTATGAAGTTGCTTGCTGAAAATGTACTGAAGTTATGTTCCAACATAAGAGAAAGATTTCAACTTCTTGAACATATCCGGATCTTTTGCTCTATCTTCTTAATGTCTAGAATGTGAGAAATACAGATTAATCGGGGTTCTCAGGACTTTATTATGACTACTGATTTTGATGCATTCAAACTGCACAAACTACATTTTCTGTTTGTGTTTCTTTTTCGTGAATATATCTTTTTGAATTTGCCAGATCATTTACTTAAATATTTGTTGTTATCAATAAAATTTTGCTGCTTTGCTCCATTTATCTGATATTTTCAACTACTGCTCTCTCTCTCTCTCTCTCTCTCTCTCTTCCACTCTCCAGGCAGGTTATGTTGGAGAAGACGTGGAATCAATATTGTATAAGCTGCTTATGGTATGGTCACATGGTATTTAATTAATCTGTTATACAAGGATATTATGACTTTGAGTTTTTATTTTAGAAATACATGGATATTATTACTTTGAGTTTGTATTTTAGAAATATTTATATATATACTTATAAAACAAAAGGTTTATATATATACTAAAATTTTCTCAAAGATTTTGGACTGAACATTCTGTGTGATCCTTGTGTACTCGGAGGCAAACAACATGAGAATGAGGGTAGCCTGATGGGTTTTTCTAATTATTCTTTAGTTATCAAAAAAAAAATTATTCTTTCCTCCTCCTTTTTGGTAATTTCTAATTACATATGGGGTGTGTTTGGTAAAGATTGTTGAAATGAATTTTTTTTTAGTAGTAAGAAGTGATTGATGTGATATAAAGTAGAAAGAGTCTGTATGGAAAAGTGAAAAAGTTTTGTTTTGTACTGGGTTTTTTATTTATTTTATTTATTTGAATAGTAATAAAAATGATTAATGTGATATAAAAAGTGGAAAAAGTTAAAATGTTTTGAAGTTGATTTTTTTTGGGAGAAATGAAATTAAGGAGAGGAGGGGAAGGTGGTTTCAGTCTTCTTATGTCAAGTCAGTCCTTGATAAGTTTGGCTGCAGACCAAATTGGCATATAGATGTTTAATATGGTGATAGAGTAAAAAAAACTGTTGTATTTCTTTGGTTGCATTTCTGACATATAAATGTGAATTTGCATACACAGTTGTTGAAATTTGGACTTAAAATGTTCTGATCCTAAAACGGATGGTGGTTGCAAGTTCAGTAGATTTGTTTCATTTGAAGAGCTTCTTAGTTGATATACACAAAAGCATTGGCATTTGATAGGTTGGAATGATCACGGTGCATTCTTCTTAGTGATGCTGAAGAGCAGCGAATCATTATCGGTACATGATATTTAGAACATGATGGTATTAGAATGTGAATTTATTGTACTTCTACATTAAGAGTAAATAACAAGTGTTTTTTGGAAGTCAATTAATGATATATGCTTAACAAGAATCTACAAATAGTTTATATTTAATTTGTAGACTTCATCTTTGGAATCGTAAATTACAATATGGGCATTCTTGGTGCTTAATCATGGAGCTTAGAGCCTCTTGATTAAATGTCTGTCATGCATCTGCATGAGTTCACTGTGGTTGTATGCGCACTAATGTGTGAACATGATGCCCCTGTCTTTAATAGTTTTGAGGAAATGTATAAGATATTTTCTTAGCTTCAGGGCTCTATTTCATTTTTAATTTCTTGCCTCTTCTCCAATATGTGCTATCTTTGTGTTTAGGAAGCTGAGTTCAATGTTGAAGCAGCTCAGCAAGGCATTGTCTATATTGATGAAGTCGATAAGATCACTAAGAAGGTTTTGTGACTTGTTACTATAGGGAACGTCCACTCAAAATATTTCTATGCCTTATTTACAACAATCCCATTGACTTTTTGGGCAGGCTGAAAGCTTAAACATTGGCAGAGATGTATCTGGAGAGGGTGTCCAACAGGCATTACTAAAAATGCTGGAAGGAATGGTGCGTAGATCAAGCTTGAATTAGCTTTGTAGTTAGTTTCTGTTCATGGTTTATAATATATATATTTTTTTGATAAGTAAGTGCAAATTTATTAAAAATACAGCGTAAGGTGCCCCTAGTACACATGGAGTATACAAGAAGCAACAGTCTCACCACCGACCCTACATAAACAGCCCACAAAACAACTCAACCCTTAGCTACTAAAGCTCACACCCCTCAATCTTATCCCGCCTCCTATGTTCCTCATCAAGGGCAGATAGGAAAGCCACAAATTTATCCTCTTCCCCCTTGTCCCTGGACCCTATCGAAGACCAAAACAAGGACCACTCCATAGGAGAAATAGCCTGGGAACCCGTAGAGTTGAGAGGACTAGCTCTATTAGAACAACCCCCTCCAGAGAAACCATGATCTGCCAGAGGAAGAGAGGATGAGCTTGATTTAAGAAACCCCTGCCTGAGAAAGCCCACATCTTCGAGTTCCCCTTGATCCACGGCTGACTTCGGCTTCCTCCCTTTACGCTTGTATTGAATCAATGGCTTCGACTTGGGCTCTTTCAAGGGAGAGAAAGGAAGAACCCTCCCTATTGTCGAAAATCCCCCACCGATGAAACCGGATGAAAATCCCCCACCGAAGCCAGCCCAGTCTCTGCCTACGGACCAGCACAGTCTTCAGTAGAAGTAGCAACCGTGGACGACACGGTTGAAATTGCTAAACTGGACGGAGCAAAAGTCTTCTCCGTGAGCAACTTCTAGGTGAAATTGGGAGGGAGACGGGCTTTGCTCTTTGCTAACCCGCACTGCTTAGTCTTCTTAGTGAAAGGCAAACATCTCAACCTCTTGGAACCAGTCCGCATGCGAGCATAGGAGGACCAAATCCCAAAACGTCTAAACTTCCCCAAACGTCTAAATAACCAGCCCAAACCCAAAAAGGCCAGTTTCGGTTTTAGCCCAAAAGAAATCCTACCCAAATGCGTTGGACGTCTGCACTCTCGATCCTGCCAATTACCAGTAGAGTCGAGAATCTTCCTGAAAAACCCAACTTCCTTCCCCAAAACGTCGCAATCCCACTCGTGATCACCCTCTGAGCACATCTTCCTGCACCCTCTGCCACATCGATCCATGGAGCCAACTTTGTCGACTACAACCCGAGCCGTGGAACACGCTAGAAGGTCCTTACCCAATGGACCGGAAGAAGAATACTCCATAGCGTAGCAGTCGTCCGCAAAGTCTTTACCCAGAGGATCGGTGAAAGACCTCTCCACAGCAAAACAATCCACCGCCTGCCGGAAGGGCTCCTGCTCCCGGTCCAGCGAAAAAATCTTCTCTATCTCGCACCAAACCACCATTGGCGTCTGAACACAAGGCCTGCCACTAGTCGACGAGCGCACCGCCTCTGCGTACAACAATAAACCCGCGTCCTTGCCCAACCTCTTCCCTGGTGGGGCGCCACTAGAAGGATACACCACTGAGGATCCAAAGAAATCCAACACTTTGCTTAGCTCCCCTGAAACATGCCCCCAACTCCGCCCGTCACGGCCTTCAGGAAACACAATCATTCCTTTCCAGCCACCCACATCGAACACCGTCACTAGCAAGAACCGGCCGGAAGTATTTCCACCTCTCTGAACGAAGGTCACCTTCGAACCCTCCCTGAAATATTTAACAAAGTCCTCGGAGTCCGGATTTTGCAACACCTCCTCCATCGACAATAACCAAGCAACGCAACCCGAAGCCGAACCCGTCCTGAGAAGTCTTTCCTCTTCTCCGCCACTCCCAACACAAAAGTTCCTTCCGCTACCGAGAAGATGAAGGACTTAGCCTCCACAAAAAACCGGTTCTCCATACCCTACCGCACTCGACAACCCTCGACGGGGTTCACAGTAGCCCTCTCGACACACCTCACATGGCTGAAAAACCTGAGAGACGCAAACTTCCTATGAAAAACTCTAAAGTTTGTAGATCCTCTCTTTGATAGACACTGCTAAGTGAAGAGATAGTAGGGAGTGGTTTATAATATTTAGATAGAACTTCTTAGCAAGAATGCTGTATGCAGTGCTCCTACCATATGGTTTACTTTATCTGATCCTGTAAATCACTAGATTCTGAATGAAAGTTATTTCCTCTTTATTTTGCCTGGATATCTATTTCAATTTATAATTGTATACATGTTTAATGAATTGGCATCACGATATGCATGTTCTAGTTTGGAAATAGAAGCATGTGGAAGTTCACATTACTCTTCAAGAAGTCTTCTCACCACCTTCATTTTTTTCACTTATATCTTTCTACTCCAATTATATGTCCTAGTAAACATCCCAATTTTTGTGTACATATTGTTTTGATTGGTGTGCTCACATGATAGTATGTACTAGGAGTCTGTGGCATGAATTTTAGAATTGAGGGTTCCAGTAACATGTAATTTTGTTGTGCCAGTAACATTCTATTTTGCCAACTCGAGTGGTAAGATTTTAAATTTCACTCTGGAATTTTTATAATGAAAACTGACTTTAGTAACTCAATGGGCAAACTATTGTTTTCCTTCTAGAAATATATGGGCTGTTGAAAAAATCTTTTAAGCATGGTAAAAAATACACTTAATGTGTGATCTTTGCATATTACCTTTAGACTGTTTGGGGCTTTTGGGCTTACCAAAAATGAATCAGGTTGTGCCCAATCTCTGTGCACTCTTACTTTCTGCCAAGTTTTTGTCCTAGATTGAGTGGGTTCTGGGCTTTGCCTAATTGCCTTTAAACTTGCATTATTACATAAGGATACTGATGGGTCTGGAGACACTGAGTTTTTTCATGTTTTGGATTAGTAGGAATGAAGTTTATAATTTCAAACAATTCTGTTGGTTTTGAATTTTTTTTTTTTTTTGATAAGTAATAATTCATTAAAAAGCCCAAAGGGGCGTAACCCTAATACACAGGAAGTATACAAAAGAGCCCATAGTCAGAGGAAATAAACGAACATGAAAGTAAAAAATCAGCAAACGACATACGACCCGGGCTATGCCCTGACACCCACAGATATAGCATATTAAGCACATTTCTACAAATAGCCCCAACTGTAACCTCCACTTCCTCAAAAAGCGTAGAATTTATTTCATGCCACAAACCTCACAAAACACATAAAGGAACCTGCTTCCAAATACGGGTAGTAGAACCACGACCCAGCAAGGTGCCCCAACCACTCAATAAATCTAAAACACTACTAGGCATAACCCACTCCACCCCGAACAAGCTATAAAAGCAACTCCAAACAACCCGCACCACGTCACAATGAAGAAGGATGTGATCAACGGATTCTCCATGCTTTTTACACATAACACACCACTCTACCACCATAATACCACGCCTACGTAAATTATCATGTGTTAAAATCTTTCGTAAAGCTGCTATCCAAACAAAAAACGCCACCCGCTTTAGAGCTTGAACACGCCATATTCCATTCCAAGGAAAATAAGCCGCCTTGTGACAAACTAATGCTTTATAAAAAGTCTTTACTTCAAAATTCCTCTTCTTAGAAAGATTCCACACCACCCTATCAACCTCTCTGTGCCGAATCCGAATAGAGTATAACTGTTCATAGAAGGATATCACCATCTCCACCTCCCAATCCTGAGCATAGCGTGTAAAGGGAACATTCCAATGAGCCACACCTCCTACCACAGACAAATTATCCACCACCCAAGCATCCGGAAAACGAGCAATAGGGTACAAAACTGGATAGCAAAGCTTGAGCGGCCTGTTCCCTCACCACAAATCATGCTAAAAGCGAATATGAGACCCCTCACCCACCTCAAAACGCAAGTACTTGGCTAAATTATCCCACCCCCTTCGGATAAACTTCCAGACACTCGCACCATAAGACCCCGTCGCCGGTAATGAACTCCACCCTCCCTTCACACTCCCATACTTCACCTCAATCACCAATCTCCAAAAAGCATCACGTTCTTGCGAAAACCTCCATATCCACTTCCCCAATAAGGCTTGATTAAACTTAATAATATTACGAACTCCCAATCCACCTATCTTGATTGGAGAACAAACCCGATTCCAATTAACTAAATGAAATTTAGTCCCATCCCCCAAACCACTCCACAGAAACTCCCTTTGAAGCCGCTCCAATTTCTTGGTTACACTTACAGGAATGGGAAACAAAGATAAAAAATAAGTAGGAATGCTGGACAGTATACTATGAATCAACGTCACCCTGCCACCCTTGGATAGATAGAGCTTTTTCCAACTAGCCAACCTTCGTTTTACCTTCTCAATAACCCCATCCCAGATAGAAAGAGACTTAAACAATGCCCCTAGTGGCAGACCCAAATATGTCATCGGCAAAGACCCAATTCTACAACCTAGAATATGTGCCAAAGACTCCACATCATCCACCTCACCAATTGGGACCAATTTGGATTTGCCAAGATTAATCCTCAACCTTGATACCGCTTCAAAACATAAGAAGGTACATCTCAAATTTCGAACATGTTCAGCCTGTGCTCCACAGAAAATTAATGTATCAGCAGCAAGCAACAAATGATTCACCACTAAAGCTTCATTATCCCTGATGCCCACCGAGAAACCAGACAACAAGCCTTGGAGCATAGCCTCATTCAACATCTTACTAAGCGCTTCCATAACCACCACAAACAGCAAAGGAGAAAGAGGATCACCTTGTCTAATCCCCCTTGAGCTCTGGAAAAAACTTGTCGGCGTACCATTAACCAAAATGGAAAATTTTACAGAAGAAACACAAAATTTAATCAATTTCAAACCCACACCTTTGAAGCATGTAGAGTAAAAAATCCCAGTTCACGTGATCATATGCTTTCTCCAAATCCAACTTGCATAATAACTCCGCCTCCCTCGACCGCAATTGGCTATCCAGGCATTCATTGGCAATAAGAACTGAGTCCAAGATTTGCCGACCACCAATGAAGGCATTCTGAGAGCTCGAAATTAATTTTTCCAACACTGATTTGAGCCTGTTAGCAAAGACCTTAGAAATCATTTTGTAGACCCATCCCACCAAACTGACAGGCCTAAAGTCCTTAATCTCCTCTGCATCTACCTTCTTGGGGATAAGGGAGACGAAAGTTGCATTCAAACTCCTTTCGAACTGGCAGCTATTATGAAATTCTGAGAAAACCTCCATAATATCTTGTTTGAGAACAGCCCAACATCTCTGAAAGAAAGCCATAGAGAAACCATTTGGGCCCGGAGCCTTATCCCCGTTCATCTCCCGCACCACCTCCCATACCTCCTGCACCTCAAATACACGTTCCAACCAGAGGCACTCATCCGCATCAATGGAAGAGAAAGAAATCCGGTCCACCCTAGGCCTCCACAAACTCTGCTCGGTGTACAAAGTGTCATAATAATTGACAATGTGCTCCTTAATCTCCACCGGATCCGTAGACATAGCCCCATTAATCCTTAGAGCTCCCACATGATTATACCTCCGATGCGAATTTGCCACCCTATGAAAGAATTTAGTGTTATTATCCCCTTCCTTCAGCCACAAAGCCCGAGATTTTTGCCTCCAATTAACCTCCTCAAACAGGAGTGTTTTTTCCATTTCCATGATCATGTCAGACTTCCGTACCTGCTCCTCCTCCATAAGCCCCCGAGACTCCTCTAAACCCTCCAACTCTTTAATACCTTCCAATAACTCCTCCTTCCCCACATCACCGAAAACCTCTTCATTCCACTTCTTCAAATTTGCCTTTAAAGCTTTCAACTTTTTTGCCAACACATAACTTGGCAAGCCTTGGAAATCATAAGACTCCCACCACCGTTGCACTTGTTCCACAAAACCATCGAATTTGAGCCACATGTTTTCAAATTTAAAATGTCTTTTTTCTTCTCTCTGTGTTCCACAATCCAACAGCAAAGGGAAGTAGTCCGATAAAAGTCTAGGTAATCGTCGTTGAAACACATCAGAGTAATGTTCTTCCCACTTCGGAGAAAGCAAAAACCTATCAATTTTAGACCATACCCGATTATTGGACCAAGTAAACTGCCCTCCATGCATAGGAATATCTACCAAGCTCTGCTCATGAATGAACTCCGAGAAGTCTTCCATAGCTGCAGTAAAACCCCTTGCTCTAGATTGGTTTAAATAGTGGTTCCATGAAAATCAACTTGTGTCAATATACTTGATTCGAGTTTGGTTATGGTCCAATTAGTTTTTGTAGTTCAAAAATATTGAATCCAAGATGGAATTTGATATCTCAGAATAACATTCTAGAGTTTATGTTTTGACTTCCTATTCTAGGAAAATGTTGATGATTGAAGCCTTCTGATGTTGGATGACCCTTTTATTTAGTGATCAGAGTTTCCTACTATCATATGTGGGCTATGAAACTCTAAGTTGCACTTGTTAAGAAAGCTAGTTAAAGGATTATTGGAGGGTTTGGAGCTGAAACAAGAAGAGAAAACTGTTAATCTAAGTTGCTGCCCTAGGGCTTGTAAGCAGTACTCTTGAACAGTAAATTTTGATACTTCTAGTATTTTCAATGCTAGTTTTTGTTAAACCACCACTTATCCCAAAAGCTTAAGCTGATAAGAAGAGAAATTTAATCACTTATTCAATACTTTAACACTCCCCTTCACGTGTGAGCTCAGACTTCCTTTTTAATAGGTGAGGCTCAACATGTGGAATATTTAATTGAAATGGAAGGTAAATGACGGAGTCAAGGTTCGAACTCAGGACCTTTTGGCTCTGATACCATGTTAAACCACCACTTATCCCAAAAGTTTAAGCTGATAGGAAGAGGTAAATTTAATCAGTTAATCAATACTTTAACAGTTTTAGAGCCAAAACACCTCATTCTAGCTATGTGCTTTCTCTTGTATATTTCCTATGTATTTGGGGGTGTTTTACGCTATTTATATACATCTTGATTACTTATAAAAAAAAGGTTTTGATGATGGACTTGTTAGTCTTTTATAAGATAGGTTTTTTAAGGGGTAATAGTGGGTGAACAAGGTCTGGCTGTGGCTGAATACTGAAGAAAAGAAAGGAAGATTTAAAGAAAGAGATAGGGAACCTTGGAGTCTCATCAAGGCCTTCTAGGAGTCTCACCTAGAAAAGTTCTTTACAGAATCTCACCATTTAAATATGCAAGATATAATATTATATTAGGCTGGATATTCACTACATGCTTTTCTTTGTCAGATAGTGAGTGTTCCTGATAAAGGAGCTCGGAAGAATCCCCGCAGTGATCACATTCAGGTATGTGGACCTAGAACTATCCGTTTTTCTAGTGTTACGATTGTTTCTATTTCGCGCAATTATATCTGGTGAGTCATAGGCCATTGACCCCTCAGTGCAGTTGGAACTTACCATGTCTGAGGAACTTGGTTTCATGCCAGGCACTTGCTAAATGAATTGCTGGAATTACTTCGAGATTTTACTAGGAATTATGGAAATCTTAATAACAACAAATTAAATATTTTTGAAGCTTCTAAGTTTCAGAATTACTATTTTATTTTTATTTTTATTTATTTTTTATTATAGTTGTTACCTGGGCATCTTTTAACTTGTGACGATTTGCAGATAGATACGAAAAATATCCTCTTCATTTGTGGTGGAGCATTTGTTGATTTAGAGAAGACCATTTCAGAGAGGTAATACCATTTCTAGTGCTGTATGTTTATGGAAATTCTTTTACTTTGTTGGCTTCTCGTATGATGGGTACATTCTTTTTCCAGACGGCAAGATTCTTCCATTGGCTTTGGAGCACCAGTTCGTGCGAACATGAGAAGTGGTGGATTGACCAATGCTGTAGTGACATCCTCATTGCTGGAATCTGTGAGAATCCACGCAATATGGTTACAGAATTAAATGACATGCTCATTGATTGCATTCTGCTTGTGTATTTTGCGTAATGTATATGCTTGTTCCTTTAATTAGCTGGCCTCATGGGTTTTAAATGAACTTGTAGGTAGAAAGTGGTGATCTTATTGCATATGGCCTCATACCTGAATTTGTGGGACGATTTCCAATTTTAGTGAGCCTGTCAGCTTTAAATGAAGACCAACTTGTTCAGGTATGTTCTATCAGTTTAATGTTTATTTTGTTCAAATTTTTTGCTGCCGATTACTTGGAAGGGCCTTATCATTCTCACTGAGAGGAATGGTTGCATTTTTGTATTTGTGGTTTTGTAGCTTTCATCTGTTGCCTAATTGGCTCAAACTCCAAAAAGTTGTCTCATATGTCTGTTAGTATCATAATTAAATGATGCTTCAAAAGTCTTGGTTCTAACAAGCAGTAAATCTTGAAATTAGAAATGTTATTTTAAGAAAAAAAAAAAACAGAATTCATTCATTTTCTGCATTTTTCAATGCTAAGGAAGTAGTTAACTGTTTCATGGCTTATTTATGCGTCATAGGTCCTCACAGAACCAAAAAATGCTCTTACTAAACAGTACAAGAAGATGTTCAGCATGAACAATGTAAGCGCTTTTGAACCACTGCATCTGTGGTCTGTAAAATTTATTCCTTCTATCCGGTTTGTGGTCTCAAGCATGCAGATGTCCTAACCCTCTATTTGGTACTTCTGGAACTGCTTATCATCAAATTTCAGGTCAAGTTACGCTTCACCGAAAATGCTTTGACATTGATCGCGAAGAAAGCGATGGCAAAGAACACTGGTGCCCGAGGTCTAAGAGCCATATTGGAAAATGTTCTGACAGAAGCAATGTATGAGGTAGATATGGGTCCTTGTGTAATGATATGCAACTTGTGTTTTTTTATTTATTTATATTTTTATTTTTTGAGGTAAGCAGCCACACCAAATTGAATAGGATCCTCTATATTTGTTGCAATTCCCAGGTTGTTATTAACTTGAGAGTGAGACCACTCCATGATATGGGAGGATGTTGTCACTATAAGAGAGAAGTTACTGGTTTGCATTTCTTGCTTATTTGGCAAAAAACGTTGCTAGTGTGACTAGCTGTTGTAATTGGTAACAAACTGGTAATTGCAATGAGTTACTGGAGCTATAGCCTATCAAATCAATGAAAGTAATCGCTTACCTGTTGGGGAAATAACCAATGTATCTTGATATTATTCTTTCCCTGTCACTCCATATGAAATTAAATAAATGATAGATTTCAGCATCAAGGTCTATTATGACATTTAGCACCCCCTAATGCAAGCATTCCTTTTTGTCATTTTATGCACAGATTCCAGACATCAAGGCAGAAATTGATGCTATGAATGGAGTTTTGGTTGATGAAGAGGCTGTTGGGCCAGTGGATGCTCCTGGATGTGGAGCGAAAATACTTCGGGCAGATGGTGCACTCGATCAATTGCTTCATGACACAAAGTCCAGGGATCCAATGGTATGTTTTTTCTAATGCATCCTCTTAGCGACCCTTCTCTACCCCTTTTTTTTTTTTTCTTCTTTTTTCACAACTTTCCGTTTTTATTTTGATTGTGTTTTTCACTGTTTCAAATTAAAATGATAAAGATAATTGGAATTTTGTAATATTGGAAATATCTCGAGGTCTAAAATTTTAAATGGCTTGAAAGTACAACAAATTGTGAGCATATCTTCTTCTTCTTTTTTTTTTTTTTTTTTGTATAGATTAGAGATTGTTGATTATGCTGATTATGATCACTAATAGTATTGTAATTCTTAAAGGTCACAATAATATAGGAGTGTTGAATTTGGTATAAAGGATTATATCTAGAGGAAATTAAAAAATTTAGAAAATGCAACCAATAAGCTTGAATTCAAATGGCATCTCAGGACGAAGGTGAGGTTGTGGATTCAAGACCTACCGGATGCATTTATAATTAACCAATAATAAAGAAAAAAAGAAGTAAATTATATAAATGCAGTTTAAAGGATCACCAAATTTTAGATATGTTGATGCATTACCATGTTTTTTCTTGTGAAAAACCTCCGCTTGGACTTTTTGATAATACACCTCTTTAGTATAACTAACTTTAAAATTTAATGGGTCTTAATGTTTGGAAAGCGCATGGTGTTAGTGCTCTGTTAAAACTATTGAAGACCATATGACCCAAAGAGAAGCACGGGAAGCCCTCCGAACTTCTTGTTACTTGAATAACATAGTTGACCTCTGCTTGCAGGGAGGTGAGGGTGAGTTTCTGGAAGGTGGATTGCAGGTTCGGTCAAGAGCCATTTGATTGTAAATTTTGTGTAATTTAGCATGTGTAAAGACTACATATTCACAATAATAGAAGAAAATAAATCTTATATTTCAAAGTTCTTCGCATTTTCCTCAAGTCTTCTTTTAGGCAAATGGAGCATCAATCATGCAGGAGGTACCATGGCACATTCTGTTTCTCTTTTCTTCAGATGGATCTCTATAGGTAAAATGCTGCTCAGAATTGTGATTTGGCTAGAGAAGAGATGTGGGAGGTATTGCCCTAGTGTTTAGGTCTTGCCGCACGCTTGTTCAAAGCCGTGGATTCCAAAATATATGCTTGATTATGTTCCAAAATCGACATCTTTGGCTATGTTGATATGGAAATCCAATAGTTGAAAATTTCCTGTAAAATATGCATCATCTGGATAGTGGCATTGCTGCAAGGCCATGATGTGTTTCGACCCAAGATTTCCTGGCATTGTCTAACATACTAATGTTTTGCTCAGCTTGGAATGCAATCATGGAGTTTAAATTATGAGAAATTCCTAGAGGCACACTGTCAGAAAAGCTTCCTTGACCAGTTGGATATATCAAGAAAACAGCTAAATAACTAATTGAAAAAAAAATATATATATATAAATGTATATGTATATAACTCAATCGCATATAATACTGTTGAAAGATGGAGTACAATTGTACAGAAAGTAGTAACGAGAAAACTGCTTAAAACAAAGTGTCAATACACTCAAATTTTGTTCACACATAAAAGAGAATTAATGACAAAAAGAGAAAATAACTACATATAATTCTCTAGGCCTTGCGGAGTTGCAAACACATTATCTCTATTGCACTGAAGTGGTCTTCTCTTTTATGCTCTTTCTCGTTGAATAGCATTTCTTTTATAAATAACGTGGAATGCTACGCATGTTCTTAAGTACTTACATTTTAACGTGACAGTAAAAAATTACGATCGAATGAAATAAAAAAGGGATAATTACACTTAATCTCCTTGATTTATCCACGGTGTGGCAATTTATCCCTTAATGTACCAAAATTGGTACATGACCCCCCCGAACTTGCCAACGTGTGACAAAATCGACCTTCCGTCTAGTCGTCAATTCGTTTAGATGAAAAGTCGGTCACATGCAAGTCACGTGACTTGGGGAGGGTCTATGTCTTAAACGGTCACGTGACTTGTACGTGAGTGACTTTCCGTCCAAACGAACAGGCGACTGGACGAAAGGTCGATTTTGTCATACGTTGGTAAGTTTGGGGGGTCATGTACCAATTTTGGTACATTAGGGAGTAAATCGCCACACCGTAGATAAATCAAGGGGGTTAAGTGTAATTATCCCAATAAAAAATAAAAATTTAATTGAGTTTTCGAATCATGCAACAACCGTGTTTTTCACTTAAAAAATATTACACATACTCTCACGTGCTCAATTAGTGACGTGACATATTGCTGAATAATTCTAAAAAAAAAACCAAAAGTCATAAAGAATTGTAAGAAAGAACTGGGCCCACTGACTTTAAAGTTTAATTCAACTCCTGAATCTGATGTTTCTTTCTTAATTCTATTCCCTCTATTATTTGGCAGTTGAAGCACAAAGGAATATAATATGAGCCGTATGTGGTGTCAATCAAAATCAAGAAATCGAATCAAAGATTTTTGATGTCTACATATTCCTACCTTTCACAACTACCACTAGAACCAGGGTTGTGGGTATGTTGTTTGGCAAGCTCGGTTACAGCCAAGAACAGTGGATGTTACCGTCCACAATTTTTTTTTTTTTTTTTTTTTTTTAATTTTAATTTTACATTTTTCAATAACAATCCACGTCAAAACATTCTTACTTTTTTTACTTTTTATATTACATCAATAATTTTTTTTTACTATTCAAATAAAAAAATTCACTACAATACAAATTTTTTTTTTCACTTTTCTATACAAATTCTTTTTACTTTATATCATATTATCACTTTTTACTAATTTCAAAATTAACAATCCACTGCTGTTCTGTACATGCATTTGCCGAACAACACCGGTTCCTAAGTCATCTGGGAACAAGATAAATCGTGCAGGCTGCAGCCGGCCCCATATAATTTAACAATATATGCTTTTGATTTTCAAACTGGGGTTTGGACTCAGAACCTGGGAAGTAACAAAAACTAGGGAAAATTAAGCTTTTACGTGCAAAAAAAGAGAAGTAAAATTTGGGCCAAGAATTTCTTATATTCTAATTATACAATGTGAACCTCGATGCCGCCAAAGTCAACCTAGCTAGCTAACACTATCCTCTGCTCAAAAGGTCCATAAATCTCGAGCAAAAACACTGCCCTGATCACTCGGTCTAGCTTGTTCACAACTCTTCTCTCCATTTGTGGCGTGTTAGAGAAAGCAAGCATGGCAGTACCACCTCTGCAACCGCAAGCAGACAACAAATATATGACCAACATGTTGTCGTGTGTACTTCTTGTAGTTATATTGCTTCTCCCCAACATTGTTGCGCCTCAAACAATCATTAACAACCTGCCGGGCTATTCTGGTGATCTCCCTTTCAAGCTTGAAACCGGGTGAGTACGTGTATATACATATATGTTTCTTTCTGATACAACTGTTTTTTTTTTTTTGATGAATAAGTGAGTGATATTATTACTAACAAACCAACACCTTACAAACAAAGGTTGTCCAACCGAAACCAGAGAGCACAAAACAGAGGAAAAACAGAGCTCACAACCACCAAAACAACCAAACAACAAGCAAATTTAAACCAGAGCAGAGAGAGCAATGTTCCAGCTTAAACAAAGATCAACATTCTCCCTAGTCTTCGTGAATTATCCCTTTCCAGAAATGCGAGACCAAATATCCCAATAGATCAACCGAAGCACCTGTTCTTCAGTTTTTGGATGCCCATGGTGCTTAATTTCGTTCCTCGCTCTCCACAAATGATAAACAGCAGAATTTAAAACTAATCTGCAGAGAAACCCCCACAGTCTCTTAGTTTTCCACTGCCTACAACCGACATCTAGCACATTAGACCAGTCAAGATCAGGGTTATCAATATTACACCTCTGCATGCAATTTTTTTTTTTTTTTTTTGGATGAATAACTGAACTATATTGATATCAAAACAACTGTACAAACTCCAAAACCACAAACAGAAACACAAAAGCAAACAACCTCTAAAACTCCTCAAACAAACCCAGCAAAACAAGCTGGAAACCAGACTACAACCAAAACAAACAGTCAACAAGACAGGAAAACAAGAGAAAACAAACAAGCAGCTGGAACTTAAGACCGAAAAGACTCATCAATATTCCAGCTCTTTCAGAGACTAATGTTTTCCTTGGTCTTTTGAAACTTTCCTTTCCCTGCAATCCGAGTCCTCACCTCCCAGATGATCAACTTCAAAATTTGCTCTTCTGTATGAGGATGGCCTGCATGTTTAATCTCATTTCTAGTTCTCCAAATCCCATAGACAATAGAACTAATAGCCAATCTACAGATAACACCAAACATAGATTTGGTTTTCCAGCTTCGACAACCTTCCATAATCAAATCCTGCCAATCAAAACAAGGATTTGGAACATTGCAACGCTTCATACACTCCTTCCATATTCTAGCACTGAAACTGCATAGGAAGAATAAATGATCCCGGCTTTCAGTTCAATTTCTACAAAACACACACTGCGTATCTCCATTAAAACCCCAAGATAACAACCTATCTCCAGTTGTTAATCTAATGTGAATTCTTCCAAGACAAACCTCTGCATGCAATTCTTCCAAATCCGGGAGCTAAAACTGCATCGAAAGAACAAGTGGTCTCGACTTTCTATCCCATGCCTGAAAAAAAAACACTGTGAGTCACCTGTATAACCCCAAACCGTAAGCCTATCTCCTGTAGTAAACCTATTTCTCACAGCCATTCACATCAAGAAGGCTTGTTTAGGATTGGCATAAGAAAACCAAATGATGCTACTGTTTTACTGTAACTTGAGGAAGGTAAGAATGAAGATTTTTTGTAATTAAACGCACAGGTATGTAGGCGTGGGGGATTTGGATGATGTGCAGCTTTTCTACTATTTCATTGAGTCTGAGAGGAGTCCAAGAGATGACCCTCTAGTGCTTTGGCTCACCGGAGGCCCGGGTTGTTCTGCCTTTTCTGGCCTAGTCTATGAAATAGGTTTGTTTCTCATCCTTCGTATTATGTCACCAACGGAAGAAATATCATCGGGTAGTTTATGAACAACCTATTTCTCATCCTTCGTATTATGTCACCAATGGAAGAAATATCATCGGGTAGTTTATGAACAGGGCGGAACTATAATTTTAGGTATAGGAGACAATTTTTTTTTTTTTTTTTTTGAAAAAAGGAAAAATAAAAGCCTTTTAGGAAGCTTATTCTAAAATAACACAAATTTTTGTTGGGTTCGGACCTTTATTTTCTCTAAATTGACTTGGAAGAATCTTCTTCAATTCAGTTTCTAAAACTGTCATTTGTGTCTTTGAGTATGTAAAAAATACTTAATTTTTAATAATTTTACTAAAAAATTATGCGTTTCTCACATTTAATTAAAAAATTAAGTTCCTTATAATTATAAACTGAGTTAATGTAAATCTTCACCCAATTTGAAATTAAAGACCATATAATCGGGTAGTTTAGAAGGGAGGATCCTGGGTTTTGAGGTGTTCAAGCAGGTGGATTCCATATCTCAAGTTGTTTAAAAACCCTGTTCGGACATCTCAAGACTTGGATTTCATTCTTTAGATCATTTCCTGCCTGAATCCCTTGAGATTTGAGTAGCTAGAGACCAAGAAAAAAAGGCAATCTCAAAATAGAAAACCAAATAGTAATCTTTGGTAATAATGAAGATTAATATTCCATTTGATTTGATGTAAAATGTTTTTCATCGTAAAATAGTTTCAATCTTGAAAATATTTTTTGGCGTTTGGCTCATACGAAAAAAATCACTAACAAAAAATTATCGGTGACGAGATTTCGTCTCTGACCGGTAGGATTCCAACAATTTTCATCGAATTCCGGCTAGTACTGCCTAACATATGTTTAATTTTTTATTTTATTTTATTTTTCTTCATATTTTTATATATAAGTATAAGGTCTATCAAATTAATTACAATTCCTTGGAATCAGTTACCAACAAGATCCAACGTTAAAGCAACCACCAAATAACCCAAAAAATTAGTATCTTAGTTATACTCGGTATAGTCAAGCATTTCTCTATTCTATTCACTATTCTATTATACTAATTAACTTGCCATTATCAATTCACTAAATTAATAATCATGCATGGTAGATCAAATTTGTTCCAAGTAAAAATTTACTTAAAATATAGACATGCCACCTCTGGCATGCATAGTGGCATGCATGTCTATATATATATATATATATATTATATTAGCTAGTAGCACTTCTAAGCAATGATTATTATGAAATGGTTACTATATATATATATATACATACCTTGTTGGAGATTTAATAACATGAATCTGATTAGTCGTAATTAAGCATCTCATTAGGGCAACGACTGATGATTGTTGCCGTTGGGTTGCATGTCTATATATATATAACTGGCAGATGGGTGACGACGACGTTTATGTCATGATCAGAAATTACATTTGCTTCGTTCATATATATATACTTTGGTTGTAGGTCCTCTTTCATTTGACTATACGAATTCCAGCCGGAGCTCCCCGACATTTAAATTGAACCCATACTCGTGGACAAAGGTCCGTACGTTTGAGGCTTTAATTTATTTTAATTAGTCTAATTATTTATGCATTTTGTCAATATATATATTATATACACAAAGTGGTGACAATATTTCTCTAGGTTGCCAACATAATATTTCTAGATGCACCCGTCGGCACTGGATTCTCATATGCCAACAGTTGGGAGGGATACAACAATATGACTGATACACTCTCAGCAAAACAAACCTATACTTTTCTAAGGAAGGTGATGATCAGTTAAATATTGTTAGAAATTAATTGGGAAATATTATTGAATTTTGAAAATTAAGAAAGAAAGCACTTAATTAACAGTGATTATTTAAGATTTAATTCAAGAAATTGACACATGCATCATGGATGCATGCTAACGTCAATTTATTTATTTATTTTTAACTGTTTTGGATTGTGACACATATGCAGTGGCTTATGGCTCACTCAACATTCCTCAGAAATCCACTCTACATTGCTGGTGATTCTTATTCGGGAATTGTTGTCCCAATTATTGTTCAAGAAATATCTGATGGTACGTAATTAATTTCTGTGCATGAAAACTCTACAATGATTACTATTACTACTACTACTATTGTTATTATTATTATTTTTAGCAATATTGTTGAGCTTTCACTCATGATGCATGCATGGTTTTAATATATATATATATATATAGGTAATGAAGATGGACGTAAGCCAGCTATGAATCTCCAAGTAAGTGCTGGATAAATCGAATAAATTGAACCCCTTTTTTTCTTTTTTGGATAAATGAGTAAAATTGTGTAGAAGAGCTAGACCCTCTACCAAACAAAGAGCTAGACCCTCCGATTAGAGTATTCACAACAGCTTCTCTATAGTCCATTATCTTCCTTACATATAGGGAAAATGAAAAAAAAAAAAAAAAAAAAATACAAAAAGCCAAACAACAGATACGTACCCTATTGGTTTCTTAAGCATTGAAAATGTTACAGTTCTACCCAATGTATAGGAAACCAAAAGAGCTTTCCTATCCATTATTTTAATACAAAATATTTATCTTTCATTTTTCATCTCTTATCTTTTTGCCTTTTATTGGTGATTGTGTTGGAATTTTTTGAAAAATGTGAGGGTAGATAGGAATTTATATTTGTAAAGAAATATTATTTAATTGATATATGGAAAGATAAGTGAAGTTATTATAGAATGTATTTCGATAAGAAAGTAAAAAGTAGTTTTATTCTTTAAATTTAAGGCAAAGCTACTGTGATACCAACTATTTTCATATTTGTTCATACTGTAAAATTTTGTTATAAATATGTTATGTTGTAACCCTAAATCATTATTGAAATATCCGTACTCCTATGGACGTACATAGGTACATTGCTAAATCATATATGTAAATTTGTGTCTTAATTTTCTCTTTTCAATTCCATATTATTCATTATTATTGTGCACGGTATAACAACAAAACCACAAGAGGCCTAAACGGAATAGACTCCCATCTCTCAGAGCAATAATATTTGTCTTGGAGCAATTCCAAACAGTTTGATCCTCCTTACCAATAACCACCTCGATCATGGAGTTTGGTAGGAATTGTCACCAACTCAGACGAGTTGGTGACAGGTACTTGGGGAGCCCTAAAAAAAAAAATTTATTGTTTTAGTTTTGCCCATTTAATATATATATATAAATTTTGTCCCCTAAATCCAAAATGCTGGCTCCCCCCTGTACCCACATGTGATCTCTCAAAACAGAGTCCAAAGTTGCATCTACATTGCTGCCAGTATCATATACAATATACGGTGTCCATAAACGTCATACGTACAGAGCTCCAGCGGGTTGCCACCGGCCAGTCATACCACAAAGAGATCATTATTTTCCCATTACCAACTTGCAAAGAGCCACCTTCTTGTTTCGGCACACGTACACACCATTTCCCACGAAACTTTAATTTGCTTTAGCTCGATTATATTCGATCTGATCATTTCCTTTATTAATGATATAAGCTAATTCATTCATGTTTTTAAATAATTTTTCTTTGGATCGATCGGACACAGGGATATGTGCTTGGTGACCCAACCACAATTCCACATGATGACTACAACTCCAGAATTCCTTTTGCTCACCGGAAGACGCTCATATCAGATGAGCTCTATGAGGTGAACTCCGATCCGCCCCCCTGGTTTTGTTTGTGTTAGAAAATATGAAAAAGTACCTCTAATTAAGATCTTTTCATTACAAAAAGAAGGATATAAATTTCTTGGGTGTTTTATTTTGTATGTATATAAAGTCAATCAAAACGAACTGCAACGGCGAGTATATCAATATAGATCCAAGCAATACACCATGCGTAAATGATCTTAACGCAGTGACACAGGTAAGCAAGCATGCAGTAAAAAAATTCTACTCCTTTTTACATGAATCAACCTTACTGATTTACCATTTGAAATTTGTAGTGCATCAAAAAGATATATAGAGCACATATATTGGAACCTTCGTGTAGTTTACTATCCCCAGAACCTGTCGGATCAAAGTGGGATCCAAGCCTCGAAGAGGATTCTGTAGATCTCCTTACTGTTCCTCAAGTTCCTGAACAATGGTGTCGGGTAAAAATCTCTCTCTCTCTCTCTCTCTCTCTCATACACACGTGAACATGTGCACCCACACGTAGAGACATAAGCATAATGATCTCCTCCTCCGAGTGCATACTTTCTGACGTGACGTGATGACAGTAAAAATTATCATTTGATTTAAAATTTAATAGTGATCTATCATTCATCTAAAATTTAATGGTGATTTTTACTATTACATCAGTGAGCATGAACTTAAAAGTGTGAACTTTAGAGTTCATGTAGCATTTCTCTTTTCATATTTCATTTTGAACTCGATTCATTATTTAATTTATTTTTTAAAGTAATTCAAATTTAACTAACCATAACCTACTTATTCTTTTTGTAGAGTTATAACTATTTATTCTCTTACATTTGGGCCAATAATGAAACTGTTCAAGACGCTCTTGGCATCCGCGAGGTATGTAAAATATTTAAAGGGAACAATCAAATTGATCGAGTCTATAGGTTTTCATGCGAATTTAAATTAATTTTTAAGTTTTTAATTTTGACAATTAAGTTCTTAAGTTTTCCTCTTAGTTTTAAATAAGTATATCCGTCAATTTACCATTCAATTAATTTAGTGGTATATCACATCAGACTAATTAATTAATAACACATAACTCTAATTTGACAAGTTATGTACCAATTGTACGTGCCACATGTTACAATTAATTTAAATTAAAAATATACTATAACCCAAGAATGGTTGACAACCCCTTCACTTTTTTTTCTTAAAGAAAATATTTTTATTATTATTTAGGATATATTTATATATAATTTAAAATAACTATTTCATGTAGCACATATAGTTGGCACATGACGTTTTAAATGAGAACCACGTCCCATTAATTGATTGGTCTAGTATCCTATACTATTAATTAATTGGATTGTACATGGAGTGACGGAAGGACCTAATTGAAACAAAAGAATTACACCTAAAGACCTAATTGTCAAATTTGAAAACACAATGATCAAGTGATAATTAGTCGCATGAAAACCTAAGGCTAAATTTAATATTTCCCAATTTTAAAACAACGAAAATAGTGGTTTTCAAGATCGAGAATAATTTGACCAAGGACTTCAAATGGCAATCAGGGGAGCATAAGGGAGTGGACAAGATGCAATAAAAGCTTATCTTACACGGACAATATCTTTTCTACTCTTAATTTCCACCGAAACCTCATCAAGAAAGGCTATAGAATGCTGATTTACAGGTAATTAATGTCGTCAATTTTATTTGTCATCCTCCCCCAATTTGCAGTACTATTAATTACCCTTGAAGAACCTTGCCAAGAATTAGCTATTTTTTCTATATATATATAGACTTTCAAAATTAGACTAATTAACATTAAATTCATGCTTTGATTCCCTGATGAGAAATCCCGTTCCGTCCCTAATTAGAGGCCTGTTCAGTCGCTAATTAGAGGCTAAATTAGCACCTGGACTGCACCAAAAACTAATTTCATTGCTAAGAAATATATAAGATAGTACTCACTCATATGCTTTTTATTTTACCACAGCGGTGATCAGGACATGGTTATTCCCTATGTGGGCACGCACGCATGGATAAAATCTCTGAATTTGACTGTTTCTGATGATTGGGAGCCATGGTTTGTTGATGGACAAGTTGCAGGGTTTGCTTCTACTTGAACTTAATTGCTTAATTAAGCTACCCATAATTTGACTTCATCAAGTTATTTGCAATTCTAAACTTGAATATAATGTGTAGGTACACGATGGAATATAATTATAAAAAGAGCCGCTTGAGATATGCAATTGTAAAGGCAAGAATTAATTAATATAATCTTCCCATTACTAATTTCTTCTCCCCATACATCATATTTCTTGCTTTAATGGTGCAGGGAGGAGGCCACACCGCTCCCGAGTACAAGCCCAAGGAGTGTTTTGCTATGGTTGATAGGTGGTTTGCTTACTACCCTCTATAGATCGAGGAATTATTTCATGATGTTGTTGTCGTCATTCAGTCATCAATGAAACTCGATCGACAGCTTCAACGACGTCTTTTATCTTTGGTTTTTCTTTTCTCGTTCATGAAACTGTAAATTCGGATAGATCCGACTTTTTAATTTGTAAGGGTTTTTGTTCTCTAATGGGATGTTGCTAGACGAATTAGATAGAGCAAACTGAAATTTGAAAGACAACATTTGTAACACTCGGTCTTGTATTGGAAAGAAATAAAAAGCTCAGATAGAGTAAGTAGTTTATATATAAGAGATAATCATGAGTGATAAGTTCTACATTGCCTTGTTATTAAGTGAAATTAGGCTTTATAAGAGATTCTAGAGAAGTTTCAAATTGACTAGTCATTTTAGAGTGATAATGCAGATGTTGCTAGATTATCGTAATATTTTTAAATCTTTAATCCTGTTTTTGCCAACAACTTCTTACAATGGATTCTAACGCACAATTATCTGTTTGACTTTTATTACTAATGAACATATATTAGGTTCATTGTATGGGTTAAGTTTCTTTAACGATATACTTACTAACTAGTGGACTTACATGATTTTCATTTGTAAAACAACATTGTTTTGCAGATTAGCAGGCGATATAGTTAACAGAGAAAAAAGGGCTAAAGGTACTCACGGGATTCAACGTCGCTGTGCGGTGTCTAGTTGTAGTTGCTCATATGTCTTGTTGTGGACCTACATATTCAATGACTGATTTTCAAAATGAAAGAATGGGAGAATGATCCAATTATACTAAATAGCAGGTCTCTAAGGGATAAGAGCAAGTTATAAGGCCAGGGTTAAAGTATTTTTAGAGGCCATGGTAATGTATTAACGATGATAGTGAAAAAAGGAAAGAAGATGAAAAAAAAGAGGGGGTAATTACCTTTTCTCCTTATGATCTACCAAGTTTTGCCGAAATCCCCCATAAACTACCAAGTTGACCAAAATCGACCATTCAACTACCACAGTTACATACTTTGCCTCATTCCGTTAGTCAGAGTGGTTAAAATAGACGGTCAACGGGTCACGTGCCGTCTAACAAATTTCTCTTTCTATTTTAGCCTCTCTCTCTCTCTCTCTCTCTCTCTCTCTCTCTCTCTCTTCCTTCTTAGTTAATTTTCTCCTTCTTTCCCTTCTCTTCTTTTCTTCTCCCTTTCTTCATCTTTGAGGTCCGTCCTTCATCTCTTCTCTGAGACCCAAAACAGAGAGTGTGAGAACCTGAGAGACCGAACGGTCACCGATCAGAAAAAGAATTGGAGACGTGGAGATACCCAGAGGACCCGATCTTCCGTCATCGCTGGTAGTGGAGCCCGTGAACCCGAGATGACCCGATTGACCCATCGAACACATGAGGAACCGAAGGAGACCTGATCCTTAGGTGGGTTGTCGGAGAGGACGATTCCTGGTGGATCAACGCCGGCGAAGCAGTAGGTTCGGTTTCTGACGATTTAAAGGCCCATTTTCGGTGGCATGTGTGTGATTTTTGGCGATTCGAAGTGAAATTTCCGGTGGGTTCTTAAAAGGTTTAAACAAAAATTTTAAGGTAGTTCTTTATAATTTCTTGTGAATCTATTATTGTGGATTAATTTTGATAGATTATGTGCGTGTGCGTGTGTTTGATGTTGGCCATGTGACCCTCTGCACCCAGAAAATATATGCTTTTGATTTTCAAACTGGGTTTTGGACTCAGCACCTGAGAAGTAACAAAAACTAGGGAAAATTAAGCGTCTATGTGAAAAAAAAGAGAAGTAATTAAAATTTGGGCCAAGAATTTCTTATATTCTAATTATACAATGTGAACCTCGTTTTCGCCAAAGTCAACCTAGCGCTAACACTATCCTCTGCTCAAAAGTGTTAACCGATCAACTATCAAAGACCCATACGTTTCAGACAA
Source organism: Alnus glutinosa (assembly GCF_958979055.1). Taxonomy (NCBI): domain Eukaryota; kingdom Viridiplantae; phylum Streptophyta; class Magnoliopsida; order Fagales; family Betulaceae; genus Alnus; species Alnus glutinosa. Next base: position 23,235,008 of record NC_084896.1, read on the forward strand.
TGCACGTTTCAGACAATGCATGCGTTGAAGACCCTTGAAGACCCATACATTGAAGACCCTTGAAGACAATGCGTTTCACTTTTCCCCTTTGTAACATTCAGCATTTATTTCACCTTTTCACTTTTGTAACATTCAGCATTTAGTCTTGTAATTAACTTCTAAATGAACGTTCATCTCTGCTGAGTGTAACGACGTTCATTTTCAATTGTATATATATAGCCATGTATGTACTGGTGGATCCAAAAATTGGTAGCGATCCAACCGATGATTAAAAATAAGAATTTTGTTTTGCAATTTATCGGTTTTCACAAATACGTGGATTTTAATATATTTAACCACTTGCAATAGTACGAGACTTTGTAGTATAGTACTAAGGAGGGTATCGTACCACAAGGATTGGGGAGGTTGTTTAAGTTATGAAATACTTAAGACATTGCCTAATTTAATTTTGAAAAAGATGATTTGCTTTGTTTTATCACTAAGCTAAACAAGTAAAAATGGAGAGTTTAAGAACAAGGAAAGTATAGGTGATAAGCGTCGAATGTTGCACATTCAAGCCCCTTAACTTATATATGTTAATTCCTTAGCATTGTTATTTATTTGATTTTGTGTTGTTTTATTGTTTTCAGGTTTTAAATAAAGATGCAATTAATTTCATTGATTTTGGGCTTAAAGCACACTTTGAGAAGACTTGGAAGATATGTTTAAGCTTAACCAATCATAATAAAAGACCTATATGATGTGGTTAAGTTTAATCAAATCAAGTGAAGGATTAAATCGGAATTTCTCTACTAAGAGTCAAAATCGGATTGGATTCAAATTTGGATTCTGCATATGTCTCAGTGTTTAGATCATAACTTTTGCGTCAGATATCGGATTGCAATGAAATTGATGGAGTTGGAAAGCTAATAAAATATTTAACAAATATGTCAGAAATAGCTTTTCTCTAATTCGAACGTTTACTATGCTAAAATCGCCTCGTAATAAAATACCGTAATTCTAGCCGAATTTGGAATCATTTTCCTATTTGGATTAAAGTTTCAATCTTCTACTTGGACAAGAAGACTCAAGAGCGATTTTTATGGAATTCCAAGGGCTTCTAGGACTTGTGTGCTCCCTATAAATAGACCCCTAAGCTTCAAGAGAATGTGTGCTTGGTGCTTAGGCTTGTGCTTAGATTTAGACAGAAAATTCTTCTTAGAGGCTTGACAAGTTGAAGAGGAGAAGAACATGGCAGGAGGCCATCTCAGCACTACGATGAGCGGCTAAATTTCTAATAGGGTGTTGATGTAGCCCTTTTCCAAGTAACAATGGTTTAATTGTATTTTAGTTTGTGATTTTCTCTATGCATGATGGTTGTATAACTGTGAGAATTGATTTTAATGTTTATATTCAATCATTATGAATTTCTTATCTTCTCTTAGAAAGTCTTTTATATTGATTGAACTCAATCCTTCATATTTTCTGTGATTATGTGAATGATTGTTATACAACGGTTTTAATTGATATATGATCAAGAGGATTAGATAGACCATGCCTAGGAAAGACGGATTGTACTACACCCTAGTTTAGTGTAATTTAGGTAGACAGTCAGTGCCAACCGAAGATGGGTTATACTATTCCATTGATTGTGTGTATATCCTATTAAAGACGTAGATAGTCCATGCCTAGGGAAGACGGGTTGTACCGCATCTTAGTGGTTAGGTGGACGGTCCGTGCCAATCAAAGATGGATTATACTTATTCTTTAGAGGTAATTTCTTGACTACTCGAGTGAGACGAGCCCTTTATCATGCATAGTATGAATTTTCCTTGTTAATTTATGATTGACCATTGTTATGCGGTGAGTGGTGAAATCAATCCCCTATTCTTAATCTCATCCCTACTATCTTTACTTTTATGTCTTTTACTTTTATGTATTTCTTTTTATAAAACAAAAAACCAAATCAAACATCTTTTTAATTAAGTTATATTTAATCTCGAAAAACTTGATAGTAATACTCCTGCAGTCCTTGAGGTTCGACACCCTCTCTATAGCCTTATCCTACAAGGATTCGTCCTATTGCGAGTGGTTATTTATTATTGATATATTTTGGTAAACAAAAGACCACATCAATAGGGCATTGATTTCACTCAATCCTCATACACATGGCATACTATATTCCTCCCGGATTTCCTTCACAAGTGTAATACGAGCGCGTAATGATTGTCAATCACACGACGACCTCAACATGAATTTACTTTAGTTAAAGACAATGATAATCCATCTATTTACACAAAAGTCATTCAACTTATAACTAGGGTTGAATGATTCATGCTCCCTAGTATGGACTATAAGACCTATTAATAAGCATACACATCTATGGAAAAAGTATAAACCATTTTAGTTAACACATAATCTCCACATAAAATTACACTTGAATGGAAAAACATTTAAGCAATAATTAAACTAAAAAGAGTGTGGAGTAATATGTGTTCCCTAGCATGAGTTATCAAATTCACATAAATTGTGTCATAAGCACCATTACACAACCCTCTTTAGGCTATGTAATCATTACACTTGTATGGAAATCCAAGAACAACACAATCAACCCATGACACTTAGAAAGAGTTTATCAATACCCTACAACTAAATTAGCTACTCATGGAGTTATGGGATTCTCTTATAGAAGAAGAAGAACTCATTTCTCTAAGAGATATAAAAACTATAACCCACACTAACAAGATATAAAACAACTAACTTAAATAAAGGAATTTAACTTATCAACTAAAAATACTCAAAAACAAGCTTTAAAGGAAAGAAAATCTAAGAGGAACAATTAAAGAACAAGCTACGGGCCTTGAAATCTAAGGATTCCAGAGTTATATTCAACATAAAATGACATAAACAAGAGAAAGAAGAAGAAAGAAGTGCTGGAAAAATGTAAAGAATACATGCATCAACTAAACTTCAACTTCACTTTACTAAAAAAGAATTTAAAATAAGTTGCAACATCAACATACCTTGAAACTTAGCTCTCTGGAAAACATGAAGAAAATGGTGCATCACTTGAATGCACAAAAACTAAAAAGGAAAAATATTAACTAAAACTCTCTACATTCTAATCTCTCACGTCCATCCTCTATTTGTAGAGGATTTGGTACAACAAACCTAGCTCAAACAATCACTCTTAGCCGCACAAAATGATGGTGACAACTTCTGAATAGAACCGCACAACTTGAGGATGAAATTGAGCCACACAAAAAGCTGCTGACATCTGAAGATCTTTCTGAAATATCCGAATTCGATCGATCGATTTATTTTGCCTTGGAGATTTTGATCGATCGAATGTAGATCGATTGATTTAAATTCGACTGAAGAATCGATCGATCGATTTTTCACTCAAGGAAATTTCGATCGATCGAATATACTTGATCGATTTTCCTCTTCTAGGCAGGAGCACTTGAACTTCAAATGTCTTTATTAGGCTTAACTTGTTGATTTTTTTTCTTGTTTTCAATTAAGACCTAAAAAAGAGATGAAACACTAAAACATAATAACACATTATTTACCAACACAAATTAGGGTTTAACATATATAAATTAAAGGACTTTGAATGTAAATATTCAACGCTTATCACAAGCAAAATGAAAGCTTTTCTTCATATCTATTATTTTCAAAAAGGTCCATAAATCTAGAGCAAAAACACTCCCCTGATCACTCAGTCTAGCTTGTTCACCACTCTTCTTGCCATTTGTGGTGTGTTAGAGAAAGCAAGCATGGCAGTAGCACCTTTGCAACCGCAAGCAGACAACAAATATATGACCAACATGTTGTCGTGTGTACTTCTTGTAGTTATATTGCTTCTCCCCAACATTGTTGCGCCTCAAACAATCATTAACAACCTGCCGAGCTATTCTGGTGACCTCCCTTTCAAGCTTGAAACTGGGTGAGTACGTGTATAAACATATATGTTTGTTTTATTGTAACTTGAGGAAGGTGACAATGAAGATTAATTATGAATTTTGTAATTAAACGTACAGGTACGTAGGCGTGGGGGAGTTGGATCGGATGATGTGCAGCTTTTCTACTATTTCGTTGAGTCTGAGAGGAGTCCAGGAGATGACCCTCTAGTACTTTGGCTCACCGGAGGCCCGGGTTGTTCTGCCTTTTCTGGCTTAGTCTATGAAATTGGTATGTTTCTCATCCTTCATATTATGTCACCAATGGAAGAAATATCATCGGGTACTAGTTTATGAACACGGCGGAACTATAATTTTAAGTTTAGGAGGCAACTTAAATTTTTTTTATTTTTTATTTTTTATTTTTTTTTTTTAATTTTAAAAAAAGACTTTTTAGGAAGAATTGGCTTGGAAGAATCTTGGGTTCAGACTTTATTATCTCTAAATTGGCTTGGAAGAACCTTTTTTAATTCAGTTTTTAAAACTGTCATGTGTGTATTTTGAATATGTAGGAAATACATAATTTTTAATAATTTTATTAAAAAGTTGTGTTTCTCACATGCTAATTAAAAAATCACGTTCCTATAATTATAAACTGAGTTAAAGTAAATCTTCACCCAATTTGAAATTGAAGACCATATCGTCATATCGGGTAGTTTAAAAGGGAGGATCTTGGGTTTTGAGGTGTTCGGGCAGGTGGACTCCGTATTTAAAGTTGTTTGAAATCCCTCTTCGGACATCTTAGGACCTGGATTTCCTTGACTGAATCCTTGAAATTTGAGTAGACTCAAAAAAAGATTAAAAAAAAAAAAAATCCCAAAATTGAAAACCAAAGATTAATATGCAATGCCAGCCGATTCGCTTTTGATCACAATATGCATTTCTATATACTTGTTTATGATTTTTTTTAAATATATATATATATATATATATATATTTATATATATAAGTATAAGGTCTATCAAATTAATTACAATTCCTTGGAATCAATTACCAACAAGTTTGTAGAGACAAATCCAAATATACCAAAAAAATTAGTAAATTAGTAATACTGGGTAATATTCTATTCACTATTCTACTATACTAATTAACTTGCCATTGTCAATTAACTAAATTAATAATCATATATGCATGGTAGATCAAATTTGTTCGTAGTAAAAATTCATTAGCGGCACTCATAAAAGTTGTCGCTAATAATCTATTATTAGCAGCGACATTTTTGTCGTCGCTAATAGTTAACGAAAAAAATTAATAATTAAAGTTTTAATTGGCTTTTGTGAAAAGATATTATCGGCGACTCAAAGGTCGCCGCTAATAATGTCTCATTAGCGGCGACTCATAAAGTCACCACTAATAATCTACTATTAGCAGCGACATTTTTGTCGCTGCTAATAGTTAACGCAAAAAAAAATTAATAATTAAAGTTTTAATTGGCTTTTGTGGAAAGATATTAGCAATAATCTACTATTAGCTGCATCATTTTTGTCGCCACTTATAGTTAACGAAAAAAATAATAATAATAATTAAAGTTTTAATTGGCTTTTGTGGAAAGATATTAGTGGCAACCCAAAGGTCGCTGCTAATAATGTCTCATTAGCGGCGACTCATAAAAGTCGCCGCTAATAATCTACTATTAGCAGCGACATTTTTGTCGCCGCTAATAGTTAACGAAAAAAATATATTAATAATTAAAGTTTTAAAGGGCTTTAATGTGCAACATTCAGCGCTTATTAAATTTGATCCATCCTAATGCATTAGTCCGATCAATTGTGATAGAGTTCAATCAATCAAATTCGACAAAGTTAAGGTTCAATCAAACATTTGATTGATCTTAGTTTACTTGTCCGATCGATCAAGATAGTATAATATGATCGATAGAAGATCCGATCGATCCTAATGCATTAGTCCTATCAATCGTGATCCTAATAACAATTTTTTATAAAGTACCACGAATTGACAAGTGTCATGCTTTGACCCTTCAAACTGTCAATATTTTATCATTTAGCCACATCTGTCATTCTTGACCGTTATATTGGATGGAAAATCATAGGATCATTGGATCGATATAAGATCTGATCGATCGTGATAGAATTTGATCAATCTAACTTGACACATTGAATGTTCGATCTAACGTGTGATTGGTCATAAGTACTAGTCCAATTGATAGAATCATCCAATCGATCCTGGTGTATTACTCCGATCAATCCTAGTGCATTAGTCTAATTGATCGTGATATGATCAATCAAACTTAACACAATTGAAGATTTGATCGAATATGTAATTTATCCTAGTGCATCGGTTCGATCTATTGAGATTTAAATGTTTGATCAATCAAACTCGGCACAATTAATGTTCGATCTAATGTGCGATTGATCATAAGTACTAGTCCGATCGATCATGATAGGATCATAGGATCGATAGATTTCAAGCTTGGCTTGTTTATTTAGTATATGTTAATTAACTAGATAATATGTTAATTTATGAGCTAACTAATTGGTATATGTGTTAACTAATTCACACACATATAAATATGGAAAAATTATAATTTAGCCCCCAAAACTAACAATCATTCTACGGGCCGCCAAACTACCAAAACCTTTGAAATATTCCCATATTACCCCTGCCACGTGTCATTTTTCAATTAAAAAATAAAAAAAAATTAAATAAAAAAAAACTAAAAAAGCATTAAAAAATAAAAAAAAAACTAAAAAAAAAATCTTAAATTTGATTTTTTAAATTGAGAATAATCTCAGTTGATTAAAATTTTATTTCATTTTTCTTTTAATCTTTTCTCAAAAATAAAAATATGAACTCATTTTAAAAAAATAAATATTAGATTTAATCATTTTAGAAAATTACCCTTTTTGTAATTTCTTTTGTAAAAAAATTATTAACAGAATTTTTGTCATATAGCCAAAAAAAAAAAGTTTTTCATTTTTTTTTTTTAATTTTTATATTCAATTAGAGTTATTTTGGGGTGTGGCACAGGACACAAAAATTTTCGTGTCCCGCGCTCCCACCCCCCTCCCGCTTTTTTTTTTTGGTCAAAAATTTCAGAGTTTTCTGACTTTCTCCTTCTTTTGGTTTATCTCTTTCTTTTTGTTTTTTTCCTCATTTTTTTTTTCCTTTTATTTATTTATTTATTTTTTTTTTGGGTAAGTAACTTCTCAGATTTTGATTTCGGGTTGATGGGTACCAAATTTTTGGGTAGAAAGTCTTTGAGAAAGACGTATGGGTATGGGAAAATAATATGGGTTCTTGAGGGTTTTCGGGTAAAAAAATTTAATGGTGTTGGGTTTGTAGATGTTAAAATTTGTTTTTTTATTAAAAATGTGGTTGTTAATTCTAAAGATGGAAGATCAACTGGGATTTGTTTTTTATTTTATATATATAATTTTTTATTTTAAAATATTTTTAATATCATTAGCGGCGACTCGTATGTCGCCACTAATGATAGAGAATTAGCGGCCACTTTGGTGTCGTTGCTAATAATATAGCATTAGTGATGACTTGTATGTCGATGCTAATAATGTTTTATTTTATTTTTTAATTTTTTTAATATCATTAGCGGCGGCCCGTATGTCGCTGCTAATAATAGAGTATTAGCGGCGACCCATATGTCGCCGCTAATGATAGAGGATTAGCGGCGACATACAGGTCAAGTTTTAAAGTTTTTTAGCTTCCACATAAATACTATTAGCGGCGACATTTATCGCCACTATTTATCTATTATTACCGGCGACTCTTTGAAGTCGTCGCTATTGATCATTAGCGTCCGATTTTTAGTGACCATCTCATTAGCGGCCATATATCACCGTTATTGATCAATAGCGGCGACAAATTACTCATTAGCGGCGACATTTTTTCGCCGCTAATGAGCTTATTTTTTGTAGTGACATGTGTAGTGTACATCCGAACTTCGGATGCCCGACCAAGCTGGTCAATCTGACCCAGTCTCAGCTTGATTTCTGACCTGTTTGCTCTGGGGAATGGTAAGTTTCCCAACAGTTACCCCACAATTTTCTTATTTGAATTTTGCATTTAAGAGAATTTTCCAGAATTATTTGTCTGAACAATAATCCTAACCAAAGAGCTCATATTGAGGCTCGGACTGGGGTGAAAGTGTTCTACATCCTCATAGTGGTACTGAACCCGTCCCATCCCCAACTTCCGAGCATACTTCCAGTGTTACAATTGAGGATGCAGTCTAGGACAAAGACACAAAGGGTGAATGTATCGAGGATGACACTTTAAAAAGTTTTTGCTTTAGCCTTGCAATGTTTTGAAATTCCTGTGATTTCAAAATTTCTGTAATGAAGCTTCTTGACATCAAGGTTTCAAATTTTCTGTAATGAAGCTTATTCACATCTTCTCTTGTTGAGTTTGGTGCTTTTGAAAAATTTGATTATGTCGGGCTATTCCCCAATAAGTTAGAAAACAATAGTTTACCTAACTTATTTCCATAGCTAGATAAATTGTACCGAGTTATCCTCCGAAATAACCGAGGCAACAATCAGATTTGCTTGAGTTATTTTCCAAGGTATATAATCAATTTAAGAAGTATGCACCTATCCAAGGGAGGATAACTTGCTTGATTTTCCAAGCTACCCCCCTTAGTGGGAGGATAGCTAAGCCAATCTTCCGAGCTACCCCCTGATCTGTGGGAGGATAGCTGAGTCAATCTTCTGAGCTACCCCCTTGATTTGAGGGAGGATAGCTGAGCCAATCATTTGAGTTTCCGAGCTACTCCCCTTCCAACTTAGACAAACATTGAAGTTGGTTGAAGTTGAGTTCGAGTGGAGTTGCTATTTAGGCCACCCCCAGCATTCCTGTGAGCTTCTCCCACATCCAACGTTTGTCAGTGTTGGGTCTGGGAGGAGTCGCCTGCAGGGCCACCTTCCGAGCCGCGGAAGCTGGCGTTCTTGAGAGTTTCTCCCCCATAACATTCGTCAATGTTGGGTCCGGGGGCAGTCTTTCGAGGAGCTTCTTTAAAGCTTCTCCCCCGCCAACATTCGTCAATAAAGGGTGTGGGGTGAGAAGTCTACCAGGCCACCTTCCGAGCCGCAGAATGTGGCGTTCTTAAGAGTTTCTCCCCCACCAACATTCGTCAATGTTGGGTCTGGGGGGGAGTCTTCCAAGGAGCTTCTTTAGAGCTTCGCCCCCGCCAACATTCATCAATGAAGGGTCCGGGGTGAGAAGTCTACCAGGTCACCTTCCGAGCCACGGAATGTGGCGCTCTTGAGAGTTTCTCCCCTGATAAGTCTTTAATTATTCGATTCAAGACCCCTTAATTTGCATTTGTTAAACCTAGTTCTTGTTGTATATATAACGTGTTATTGTAGTTTTTGTGTTTTGTCTTATTTCCAGGTCTTAATTGAAATCTAATTCAAAACACTTGAATTAGACTTGGAAATACATCAAGGGTATTTTAGTCATTTTCAGAGTTCGATATTGTTCCTGCGAGTTGAAGAATTGGCTAAGGCAATTAGATCGATCGAATTTAAATGAGATCGATCAAAATTTAGATCGATTGTAATAAAATTAGATCGATCGAAAGTTAGATCGATCGATCGAATTTTCCGTCTTCCAGAAGATCAGATATTTCAAGATCTTTTGAATTCTTTATGCAATTCAAATCATAAGTTGGATTTTGTGGACAGAAATGGACGCCGACCAGCTCTGAATACTTGGCTAGAATTAATTCTTGATGGTCTTTTGTAAATCCAATTCTCTATATATATGAGATGAGGGATTTAGGTTTAGAGATGCATCTTTTGGGGGTTTCGGATTTTCTCAGGTGTATCACTTCAATTTCTTGTATTTTCATTTACTTTGATACACGTTTTTCTGGGCTTAGTTCCATAGAACAATTTCCTTTGTTCTTCATGTTCTAGCTTAGGTTTATTTTCTTTGCTTGTAATTCGAATTTCTTAAGTTTTAATCTACTGTTTTAGTTCAAATTTTAGCTTGTTCTTTTACTGTTTTCCTTTAATTTCATGCTTAGATTAGTTTACTTCATGTCTAGCTAACTTAGTTCTTAGGGTTTGATCCAAATCCTCTCCAAAAACCATGAAGTGTTCTTGATATTCTTGAGTTTTTCTTGATATGTTTGATGATTGTGTAAGGCTAGAGGATTTCAAAACCCATGCTAAAAGGTTGTCTTCAAGATTCCAATCTAATTATTCATGAAAAAGGGATTGCTTGTCTATAAGTTTTCTTGGATTCCTGAGTAAAACCAACGTTCTTGGAAACAAGAACGATGTCTTTTGCAATGATGCTTTTTGACATAATGTGTGTTTACCTATTAGAGTTACCTTATAGGGTATACTAGGGAATACCGGTCGTTTCACACATTTGGTAGTTTAACCCGTTTTTCAATTATAGTGTAACTTTTACGTGAACCGATCGGTGTGAAACTAGATATCTTATCATTGTGGCCTAATTAGGGTTTTCATGTATTGTATATACTTGTTAGGATGTATTATAGAGTAGTAAGCTAGGGAGCATTAATCACTCCACATCTTTCGTAGTGTAAACGTTTTTCAATTATAGACTAATCTTTACGTGGAGTAGATTAATGTAAAACTAGGTGCTTTATAACTACGTCTTAATGAAAGTGTTTTCACGTCGAGGTCGTCGTAATGGTTGACGCCCATTACGCGCTCATCTCATGCATGTTAGGAAGAACCATATAGACTTTAAGCATTTCATTGGTTGAGGATTGGATAAGATCAACACCTTAAGTTTTCTTTAAGTTTGTTTTCATTTTCCGCTTTCATTTCTTCACCTTATTGTTGTAGCTTCAATTCTACAACCTTTACTTTTATTTTTACTCTTAAGTTAAGTTAGATACGTTCCTTTAGATATCCTATTACGCAAAACAACCAATAATCTCTGTGGTTCGATCACTCTTACTATAGTACAATCGATACGTACTATTGCGAGTGGTAAACTTATAAATTTAAAATCCACGTATCGTGTCGTTGGGACACGTACCAATTTTTGGCGCTGTTGCCGGGGATTAATGGTTGTTTATGGGATATTTAGGATTGTATTTAGTTTGATTTAGTACATACTGTAAATTCTGTTTATAAGTTGTTTTCCTAACTGGTTACTTTTTGTTTTTGCTGTTTTTAGTGCATAATTTGGTTATGTCTGTTTTCTGCAGAAAATTCGATCGATCGACTTTCAATGACCTAAATTTTTGATCGATCGACTTTAGATCGACGACATAAAATTAGATCGATCGAATTCTATTTTTGAGCAGCACTATTTTTCTGCTGTCTCTGGACCAAATCTATATTTAATTTTTTTACTGTCTTGTGCATATTTAGACTTTGATTTTGTTTAGATTATTTCTTTTGCATTTATGTTACATTTTCCTTTTTGCAGAGAATCGATCGATCTCATTTAAAGTCGATCGATCTACTTTTCCTGCATCAGCACTTCAGCTGCTGCTGCACTGCCTCACTGCAGAATTGGTTAGTTTTCTTCCTTTTTCATTTTATTTCTTTTCTGTACCTTGTATATATAGATTAAATTTTGTTGGTGCATGTTTGGTCGTCGTTCATTATCATTGCCTATTTTTCCATACAACCCAAACTTAGAGCGAATTTCTAGACGAAGTAGATCCAAACAGAACTCACGTCTAAGAGCTCATTCTAAATCACCTATGGCTGAAGAACCAAAGCCTATGCTGTTGAGGGACCACTATGTTCCCTCGACATACACACCTACTTCAAGCCTTCAGTTGCCGAACATTACGACAGCTCATTTTGAAATTAAGTCCGGATTCACAGATAGAGGGAGAACCTTTTCATGAAACTTGGGAGAGGATGAAGGACCTTTTACGAAAGTGTCCACATCATGCTGTTCCTAAGTGGCAGTTAGTACAATGCTTCTATGATGGCTTGACTGAGCCTCATAGACAGATGGTAGATGCCTCATGGGGGGGGGGGTACATTTATGTTGAAGAGTGAGGATGATGCATGGACACTTTTTGAAAATCTGTTTGAAAATTCTTTACACTATTCATCATCCGGTCGTAGGACAAACACTAGGAGCCAAACTCTTTATGAAGTATCCCAACCTTTGGACTTGAATGCAAAGTGGATGCTTTGTCTAGAAAGTTAGATCAATTGTTAGCATCTGGTTTTGTTCCTGCGACTGCATCTCATATACACACACACACACACCGTATGATGCATGTTCATTTTGTTATGATCCATCACATCAGGCCTAAAATTGTCCTATTATTGGACAGTCTTCTGAGCCTCCTTTTGAGCAGATGAACGTAGTTTACTCTAGACCGGTTAGTGATCATTTTAATAATTCTTATAACCCGGCCTTGAGAAACAATAGTAATATGTGGCGGCCTAATGGTCCACAATATAATGGACTACAAAACCAAGCATATCAGCAGTCCAACAATCAATTTTACCAGCCGCCACCTAATAGTCGTCCTCCCAACCCACAATAGCAATCATCCCTTCCACCTCCTAGTAATTCTACATTTGAGGAAAATGTGTTGACCAGTCTCAGTAAATTTGAGTCTCAGACTCAAATTCTAAATTCTCATTCTCAGTCTATAGCAAAGCTAGAAGTCCAACTTGGACAACTAGCTAAGTCATTTAACGAGAGAGAGCAAGGGAAGTGTTCTAGTCCACCCGTTATTAATCTTAGGAGTGGAGGGGTAGTCATTAACCCAAAGGTGGAAGAGACAAAGACTGAACCAATAGGAAAATTAGAAAAGACAAAACTTGCCATAGGTAAGAGAGTGTTTACCGAAGCACCACACTCCACAACACAGTTCCTTGAGGCACATTTTAAACCTGAAGTGCCATATCCCTTATGTCTCAAGGATCCTAATTGGAATGGGCATGAAACGATAAATTTTGTCCAACCACTACCAGACACAAATCCATTTATTAGCAGTGAGTTTTGATGGGTTTGGCTGAAGACGTTAAACTTAGCGCTCCTGGGAGGCACCCCATTCATTTTGTTTCATTGTTTATATTTCATTCTGTTGTTATTTTTAATCTTTCACTTTATTTTTTTAGTTTTATTTTTCAGGTTAAGTGTTCCTACCTCTAAGTTTGGGGGTATGCTTTTAGCCATACCTCCCCATTTAGGTTTTCTTTATCCCTTAACCATGCTTTCATTTTATACACATTGGGGACAATGTGTTATTTTCAGTTTGGGGGTATAGAAGTACACTTTTACACTTAATCTGAATTTTGTACAAAAATGTTTCAAAATTTTTCAAATTTCTTTGTGAATATCTATGTTGTTTTGTAGAAATTAGTTGATTTATAATTGTGATTTGCTATTCATTGACAATTTTAAAATTTTGAACACATGATCACACAATTAGAGATTCTAAGTCTGCTTAATTACTTTTGGCTATGAGATTCACTTGTGAAATTTGAAAAATCATGACATACATTGGCATATTGTTTGTGGGGTATGTGCTTAAGTAATACCTTGCATATTTGTTTTGAGTGTCTCGGATAAAAACCAAGATTACTTGTTAGATGGATGACGTGGGCATAATATATATATATATATAAAACTTCATTGAGTAACTGGACCTCTTGCCTCAATAAGCAGTGAGTATTCGCGTCAAAAGATGGAAGTTAATAATAATGGTTAGTTTGACTTCGTAGTTCTTTTTGACTTGAGTTATTAAGCCCTTAGAGATGTTCTACATCTAGTGCCCTAAAGCCATCTGGTTTGGGAGTCACTGACCTAACACTTGGTACATAGGTCATTTAGAAGCTTAAAGGAGTTAAGCATTGCACAACCATAATAAATAATGTAAATAATATTAAAGTATGTCTATGCCTTAGTTATTTCATCTAGCGAGAGATATAAAGAATTTTGAGACACTGGAGCATGTATGTAGGTTATATTCTTTGAAAGCTTCATAACTATATGTTAATATCAAACTGCATCATTTCTAACATGTGAGATCTTAGCCAGCCATTTGGAAGTGAGTAGACTATGATTTTCTGAACTGTGTGAAGATGGAGTTTATTAGTTTAAAGTTGTTCATGAATTTTGAACCATTGTTGTGATAATACTTCTTTCTATTAGGTAACATGTATATTTTGTAAAGATAATGTTTGTAGGTAGCATTTTCTGCTAAACCTTCACGAGACTTCACTGGTCCACTAGGGTAGCCTAGGGGTTTAAAAGGCTTGTTGCATGTGCTAAATGCAATCGTGTTTCTCATGAAAGAGGATATAGATTAGTTGTTTATATTTTAATTTCTAGTTGTAATGCTAGGGACTAGCATTATGTAAGTTTGGGGGTGCCACCAACATTCATCAATGTTGGGTTTGGGTGGAGTCTTCCAGGGAGCTTCTTTAGAGCTTCGCCCCCGCCAACATTCATCAATGAAGGGTTCGGGGTGAGAAGTCTACCAGGCCACCTTCCGAGCTGCGAAAGGTGGCGTTTTTGAGAGTTTCTCCCCCACCAACATTCTTCAATGTTTGGTTGGGGGGGAGAAGTCTATCAGGCCACCTTCCAAGCCGCGGAAGGTGGCATTCTTGAGAAGAGCTTGGAAGTCATCATTTTAAGGAGGCATGTACTACAACAATCAGTTGGTGAAAAAGGCAAATCTGTTCTTTCATTAAGAGAGCTTGGACAAGTCGGGAATAAATAAGAATTACATATAGTACTTCAAGTGTTTCACAAACTTCATCAATTTGCACCATGTCTTGCTTTCAAGTGATCGAAGGCTCGGCTTGGATCAAGACCTTCAGCTTTGCAGCATTGATTTCCTGGTCTGTTTCGGATCTAGCTTGGGCCATCGCATCAGCTCGGACATTCTCCTCTCAAGGGATCTTTGTCAGCTCCAGCCTGTCAAAACAAAATTGAAACTTGAGTATCTTTTTTAGACTTGTGAAATCACTCTGGATCCCCACAGAATCCTCCAGTTATCGTATAGATCTCGAGAAGGTCTTCTCGATTCCCATGTCGTACTTGACTTCGGCTTCTCTCTCACCTATTTCGAGAAGGTCTTCTGTCCCTAGATCTTCCCGATACCCTGGGGTTCGGTCTCGCTCTTCTCTGTGTTGGCGAGGTTAGGTTTCCTTGTCTTCCACTCTTTTACTGATCCCGATTCTGAGTCGGTTCTTGTTGACCCCTCTAGTTTGTCAGAAGTCTATTCTTGGCAGGTGGAACTGCAGGTATCCTTTAGGGCTCCTCATAAATTTGGTCCTTCTTGAATGCCGAAAGGACCTCTTCAATCGATGCATTGAGGGGGGTCCAGTGTTAATCTCGAAACTTCTTCACCTTCTTCGAGCTTTGATGCCTCAGTTGGGTCGGAACCCAGGAATGCTTGGGGGGTCTCCTCTTGATTGATGAACTGTTCAGTGCTTTTCATAAATTCATGGAGATTACGTGGCGGCTTTCGAGCCAAATCTGCCATTAAGGGCCCATCCTTCCCGAGTCTTTGGAATAGGGTGCAGTGAATAAACTCCTCCGTAGTGTCCTCGGTAGTAAGCCTCTCTTGGTTGAAGTGCATGAGAAAATTCTTCAGCGACTCTTTGAGACCTTGATGCAAAGACATCAAGGAACCTACAGGCTTCCTCTGCACTATTCCAGCCATAAACTGAGTCAGGAACATCTTCCCGAAGTCATCAAAGTTACTGATGGACTTCGGTGGGAATTTCTTGAACCAGTCTCGGGCGTTCCCTAACAACGTGAGGGGGAAGGCTCGGCATGTCACTTCGTCGAGCGTTCCATGTAGATCTAGATGAGCTCAAAAATTATCCAAGTGCTCAGCTGGGTCTTCAAGTCTGGTGTAAACCTGGATATCCGGGATATTAAATCTTTTTGGAAGTCAAAAGATTGCCACTTCATCAATGAACGGCGAAGCCGTTCTTTGGAACAAGGTGTCCACTTTGGAAGTGCTTCCTCTGTGCTACTGTTGGACCACTATGGAAAGAAGGTCACACCGCTACTCCAACTTCACGATCAAGTCTTTTAACTTATTCTCTTCCCTTTTCTCCTCCTACTGAGAAGGGGTCTTATGGGATTTAGCATCTTGGTAGTCCTTTTTTTTTCTTCATTAGAACTCTCCTGGTTTTGGTTCAGCACTTTGCCTTTCCCACGTCATCTTCCAATATGGCCATTGCAAGCTTCTTGATCTTCAGGTGGTACTGTTTTCAAATGAGAAGGTCTCGGAATGTATGCCTGCAAGGCAGCATTCTTATTTGCTAAGTCTGCCAACTCTTTCTCCATTTGAGCAATCTTCTTGTTGAGGAGATCCATCGCGATTTGGGGGTCGTTCGAAGTCCCCGCGTCATCCTGCGCACTCCGGCCCCGAGTATTCCTTCACATTCTGTAATTTTCTAATTGTGTTGTCACCATTGCAGATATTTTTTGTAAGAACGATAAAACGTTCCCACAGACGGCGTCAAACTGTTGAGACAGTTTTCGACGTGTCAACTCCATATTGGCTTTTACGATGGCTCGGTTTGCTCTATCGTTGACTCGGACTTCTGTGCAATCTGCAAAACAGTGAGAACATGCGGGGGGTTGGCCGGCATTCCTCCCTCCGATGCTTAAGTCAGGCGAGTGGGTGAGAGAAAAAGTAGAGAAATCAGACGTTATGAAATACCTGGGGAGTCAAGTATTTATAACGCGTGCTGGAGCGAGTGGAGGAACTGTTCCCGGGAATGTACCTTCCGAATTTCCCGGGATCCCATGTCCATCTCGGAATGGGGATGGATAGAAGTCCAGATTTTCATGGATCCCAAGGTGTCCGTCAAGTCTGTCAGCATGATGTGACTTTGCAAATCCAGGGATTTGGTAAACGGTATGGCTCCCTGTCCTTGCAAATATCTTGTTGTGTCAGAGTAGGTGTATGTTGGTCTTACGAATCTCGGTAAGCCAGTCGGGGGAGAGATCCCAATTATCTTTCTCGCATCCTTCCACAGTGCTCCTGAGACATTCAACCATCGAATCGAAAGCATGTGGAATGTATAAAGGTTCTGCTTACACTTCCCAAGGCAAAGCCTCTTGAGTGGTAATACATTCCCGAACCGAGGGTCAGGAAGTTCAATGAAATGTGTATTGTACATCCGAAGTTCAGATGTCCAACTAGATCGCATCAAGCTAGTCAATCCGACCAGGTCTCATCTTGGTTTCCGACCCGTTTTCTCTAGGGAATGGTAATTCCCCAACAAAGTATTTTGCAATGGATGGAAAATCTTGTGTTGTGAGTGTGGAAATCCAAGAGGGAATTAGTAGAAAAACTGGATGCAAAACTATTGTCCTTTATTGCCTATTTATAGGATTCCATGCACCCTTTCATGAAGTTACAACTCCGTGAAGGGTTGTATCTCTTCCCAAAGGATGCACCTCTTTAGGCTCTATGTAGGGACATAAATTCCATGATGTAGAGTTTTGGCGGAGGCAGTGGGAGCAAGAGTTAAAAATTCACGAGATGAGCTGGACAAAATGGGTTTCTCAAAGTCCTAAGATGGTTTGGGATTTTGAGATTTTGAATGTTTCAATAAAGCTTGAAAGAGTGTTGGAGATTGCTGCATAATCCATCCTCCCTAGTTCTTGGGATATCTAAAGAAAAAGACATTCCGCCTAATTCTATCTTGAAATCAAGATTTGGTAGCAAACCCTCTTAGGCTTGTAGCAACATATGGTCTGCTCGGGATTTACTCAAAGAAGTCTTGAAATGGAGAGTAGGAAATGGTGACTTAATCAAAATTTGAAAAGTTAAATGGCTACAAACTCACACTTTCTTTGCAGTCCAATTGCGTAGATAGATCTTGGGTGAAGATGTAACAATAGTAGAGATTATTAACAAAGTTACAAGGTGGTTGAACGTCTCATCGAGTCATGAGGTGTTCCAAGAAGATGAAACGCCCCAAAATGTCAAATGCCACTAAGTCTCTAATAAGAGATTCAGAAAGATGAGCTCATTTAGAGATGCACTTTTGATAGAGAGTTCTCAGTTAGAATCGTCTATCACTTAGAAAATAAGAGGAAATCAAAGAATAAGGATAATGCTCATAAGCTAATATGCAGAGGAGGCCATGGAAGAAGATTTGGTAGATGCAAGTTCCAAATAGAGTTTATTTTATTTTATTTCTTTTTTAATGTGGAGGGCATGCAATAATTTATTGCCACTAAAGGCAAATTTATGCAAGAGGCAAATAGTGATAGAGTCTTTATATATTTAGGTGAGGAAACAACTAGCCATATTAAAATGGGCCGTTGACTACAGACAGTGGCTGAAGGCGGCAACTGGTTGGGCTAATGAACTGGGCCAATTGAAATGGGTTGTTGACTAACCTGGTTGGCATGCTTTGACTCATGGACTGGGTTGATCAGGTTTTGGAATGGACTTGCTGGCCTAAGGTGAGCGGTGGACCAAGTTGACATTGGGCCTGCTAGCATGGTCGGCTAAGTCGAGCCGAAACCTGGTTGAACTGAAATTGAATATTGAACCAAATTGGTTGACCCAGCCGGCCTCCTAAGCTGAGCTGGGTTGGGCCATGAAACCCTGCGAGCCAATTTGAAACTGGTTTTGGATCAGGTTAAGAAAATTGGGCCATGAAGGCTTGAACCCATTGGAGGCCAGCTTTGATAGCTGGGCCTATTGGGTTGCACCTAGCCGGTTTTAGGAGGCTCTAGAACTGGATTGAATCGGGTTGAACTGGTACAAAAAGGCATGATCTGGGTTGAACCGAACTAGAAAAGGCATGAACCGGATTGGATTGACGTGCATGAGACGTGCAGTCGCGCATGCAATTGATGCGCTGAGGAAGTACTGGCGCATGTGGAGCATGAAGAAGACGCTCAGAACACTCCTTCGACGTGTTAAGGCATGTGGAGAGGTTGGCCGGCACGTGGTTGCGTAGAAGGCGATTGGTTGGAGCACCCGAACCTTCTAGAAGACGCGTGGAGGCGCGTGCAAATTTTTATGGAGCTCTTCTTCGTGGCTCTAGAATTGTCGGCTTTGGATCTGGTCATAGGTGGTTTCATCCACTAGAAAGGACACTTGTAGCGGCGCATGGATGAAGGACCAAATCCTTTGGGTGGCGTGTGGAGGAGCGTGCAGCTGCCATAGGTGACGGGTCTTCCATAGATCAACATATATTTACATTACTAGATTGATTCTGTGATTATCTTTCCAAATTGAGTTGTGGTGAAGGTGTGGAAGAGATTGACAATAGTTTTAGAGGCGTGAGGTGGCGTGTGGAATACTGGAATTCTGAGATAGTCATAGAGCATGCAAAGGACGCCTGGAAAACGTCAAGGATGTTGAAGTCCACAAGAAAATGGCTTTGATACCATGTTAAGTATATTAGAAAAATAATAAAAGAGAAAGAGAAGAGAGAGAGAGAGCGGAAGCGTATGGGCAATATCTTTAATTAATATATTGAAGTATCACTACAAATATTAAAGTGATTTGTGACTAGCTTTTAGTGGCCTGAAACAACAGTGATGTGTGATTAGTGGCCTTCTAGAAAGGCCACTAATTAGGGTGTTAGTATTTTTGACTTTGTGGCGTGCCATTGATTGACACACCAAAAATAGGTAGCGTGTCTTTTCGGCACGCCACTATTATATGTAGTGGCGTGTCATTCTGACACGCCCTTAATTTGTGGCGTGTCAATGTGGACACTCCATTAATTAAGGCAATTTTTTTTTTTTTTTTAAAAAAAAAAGAAATCTGCAATATTTGCAATTCGAATTCTGTATTCTACTACAATTCTATCAATCCATGATTAACACAATCGCAACAATTTGAATTTAATCAATAATCACAACTACCAAAAAATCATTCCAAAAGTTTCACTAAACATATGTCATAGATTTATAACAATCAAACTAAAAGTTACAACAAACAAAATATACAATCAATCTTTGTCATAAATTGATACCAAAAAATCATTCCAAAAGTTTCAATAAATATATGTCATAGATTCATAACAATCAAAACAAAAGTTTCAACAAACAAAATAGACAATCAATCTTTGTCATAGATTGATAACAAAACCGAAACAAAAAAGGCAAGTACGTATTTGCCAACTAAAATAAATCTAAATGTTATCCAATATCAGTCATCAGCAAGATTTTCATGATCGGGTAACTGCACAGCATTTTCCGTAGGATCTGCGAATGATAAAACAAATATATTTAGCAAACAATATGATCGAATCATATCAAGTCCTAAGCATTGAGCAACGTGTGAATTTAAACAAACGTACTCATACCACGAAAAAAAAAGCCATTAATTATTGCCTGATCTGCTATCAACAGATGATATATTCATATGATGTGCGGAATTTTTGTTTGGCACTGCGTTATCATTAGAGACTCTAGGCACGGATACTGACTGGCGCCACAATGACTCTATTTGGCTAAAATGGGACATAATCTGAGATTGTGCTGCCAACACCTCATCCATTTGTAACTTGTGTCGTGCCCGTTGACCCTCGAGTGCTCTCTTGATCTCAGAAGCTTGTCATGCCCGCTTAGCCTCGAGTGCTATCTCCATCTCAGAAGGGTGTCGTGCCCGCTCAACCTCGAGTGCTCTCTCCATCTCAGAAGCGAACATTTCTTGCGGGAAGACGGCGTGCCCTTGATTTTGTGATCGTGGCTGTGATGGTGTATGGTATGAGCGTATGGACCCCCGCACAGGCCAAATATTTGGCCCAACCTGCCGAACTCTGTCGGCGTACTCTGGCTTATTGTCGAACGCCTGGGTGTACGCGTCATCATGTCTCCAGTGTACCGTTCCTTGTGTTATGCTTGACGATTCGGCAGAGTCGGTTGGCATTAGCATCACTATCCTCTCCTGCATGTTGTATTAAATGTTGGTGCGTCAAACTAATGTGCATCGTAAATAAGTTATCACACATATATAGTAAAATAATATATGAAAGGTGAGTAGCATACACATCTCTCTTTTACCATATCATTTGGATAGCTTCCATCCTTCCTCGTCTGAGTTTTTATGTACGATTGTGCTCGCGTAGGAGGAGTGCCATCCTGCCAAAAGAATAAAACATTATAACACATGTTTATATATATAAAATGTTTACATTTATATGTACGGTATAAATTGGTGCACATACTTCTTTGTGTGACAACCTTGCATAACTTTTGGTCCCCATGCAATGAGGAGTATTTTGCAATTCTCGTAATTGCTTCATATGGTCAGTATACTCCTACACAATTAACATTCTTATTATGTGAACACTAACACAACTAAATGAAATTAATGAAACTACACAAAATAGTAATATAATTCATGACTAACCTGATACTCCTCGTCACACCATTTATTCAACAACGCATCCAAGTCGTCGGGGTGGTAGTCAGAGAATCTTCTTGCCCCTACTCTTGCTCGTACCATCTTAGGAGTATCCCGAAACGCATCTTGTTTTACTTTTTGTAAATCGTAACTTGTTGTGATGTAAAAGTTCACCTACGCAAGTTGGAAGTTGACAAATAGGAAAAAAAAGAAAGAAAAAGAAATAAAAAGAAAAAGCTTGGCGGGATGTAATAATCCACCTACCCTTGGGGCTTCCCATGTATCCTCATTCGTACGAGCCGGTACATGAGCCAAGTCGTCCCATAAATGCACATAGTCCCCACTCCTTATTAGCTTCTCGGTTTGCCGTCTAAATTTATTGGCGCTAAATCCTACGGGTTGCCAGCCTGGATTATAATCCATCACAACCCTCTTCCCTGTGGGGATCTCCCATGCCTTGTGCGGGTCTGTAATGGTCAGAACTTTGAAGTAAGTGCTGCCATCCGGATTAGTACCTATAACATTAATAGATATCGATGTTAATTATTTCGAAATGAATATAAAATAAAAAACAATAAATACGTACATATCCTTTAAATTTATAAAAATATGTACTTACCTATCGTCCGGATCTGATACGGGCCCAGCACTTGTGTAGCAAGCTCATCCTCGGGCTGTGCATCATGTAGGCCCTCCGGAGCTTGTGTCTCGCTATTGGCCAAAAGATGTGTCTCGGTGTCATGAGAACCCGATATGCTGTAGTCAAATAGCCGCGCCACGTGACCAGGGGAACACGCCTCTAACTGGCTCACCGTCTACTGCATATGAGGTAGATGATCAAATGTATTGTCTTGCATGTTGTACTGGTAGCCCAAGTGATCATCTGCGAGTACTGGTCTATATCCTGCCTCTGTGTGTGCAGGGTCGCTAGATCTCTATCCTTGGCCCCTATACCGCTTCATCACACTAGAGATTCTATAACTCATTGTAACCTACGAAATACATCACGTATTTATAAATTATATATCAACCATATGCACTACAGTATTTAAATAAGTCACATATTTAACAATTACCAATCAATGTAGAAATAAATAATTTAAAATTTCAAATAGAATTAATTTTTTTTTTTAACACATACGCTTGGATCGAATCTACGTCGGGTCAGACGTGATCGAAGTCATCCTGCAGATCATGGTCATTATTATTGGTCCATTGGAGCAGCTCGCACTCGTGGTAGTTAGCACATGCATCATCATGCCCTTCACCATGAACAACATCTTATATGTTCCTGGGTTTAGTTCTTACAACGCAAGCCCAAACTGGGTCCCGTTCATCTTCAACGTAAAAAACTTGGTCAACTTGTGTAGTTATCACGTACGGCTCATCAGTGATCAGCTTTCCCGTGTGGACAAGTTTTTTGAAGTTGGCAAGCACTAGCCCATACTCATTCACCTTGTACCCTATGTCCCTCGTGGTGTCCGCCCAATCACATTTGAACAGGATGTACTTGGTCCTGTCGTAGTACTCGACCTCAATTATTTCTGTTAACTTTCCGTAGTGCATTTTGCCATCAACGGTCGACACACACACACACCGCTGTTTTGAGTCCTCTTTCTCGCATCATGTGTTTGAGTGCGAAACAGTTTGCCATTTACAACATATTTGTTATATCTTATTACTGTCTCTTTCGGCCTTCTACAATGCATCACTAATTTGTCACCCATTTCCTTCCTACCTCGATCGTCCACTCGATAGACCTACGAGTATATTATGTACAATGTAAAACACACGAAGTTAGTTTGGTTAGTTTATATGATGTACAAGTTCAACATTTAATAGTTAAACATGATGATAATTCGTACATATTCACGGTACCAATCGCAGAATTGTTCATGATGTTGGGCTTCTAACTGATCATCCGTAGTTCGCCCCCTATTGTGTGATCGCCTAAGCGTATCCATGTGCATCCCACAATTGGAAATTAGTCGCATTATTATTCACCCTAAGGCTGCAATATAATTGAACATGCATATTTATGTAACGCGACTTACGCTCGGAGCTGAAGGAACTCGTCAGAGTTCTTCGTAATATATTGGTGAATCTGTGTCAATGTGATACGGTCGAGGATGGCTTGTGTTCCCGCCCCCTTTGAACCATCGGGATTTCTTTGGATTTTGTTGTGAAATATTGGTGCGTTATCTAGATACCTCGAGCAAAACGTCACCAACTCGGTCGCTATGTAGCCCCCCGCAATGCAGCCTTCAGGAGCCGCTTTATTGTGCACATTAGATTTGAATCCCCCAAGGCTCCTACATAAGAACATCATTCAAGCAGTGCTAATTAGCAATTGTATTATAATATCGAAAAAATTAAAATAATTATTAAGCATGCACAAATTTTACCTTTCTGTCGGATACATCCACCTATACTGTACGGGTTCTCCGAGTCGGCATTCACGGACAAGATACACGACCACGTGAACCATGCTAGTAAAATAACCGGGAGGGAATATCTGTTTCATCTTGCACAAAGTGACACAAACGTCACCCTCTAATCGGTCCATATCCTATTGCGTTAAGTTTGTAGAGCATAAGCCCCTAAAGAATGCAGATATCTCAACAAGAAGTCTAACCACATTATCTGGCAGTGATTTGAGCAATGCAATAGGGAGAAGTTGTTGCATCAGTACATGGCTATCATGACTCTTCAAGCCAGATATTGTACGTTGTTTAAGTCTTATACAACGAGAAACGTTAGAGGCATATCGGTCGGGCACCCTCACATTTCGAATCACTTTCAAAAAATGTGTTTTATCATCCCTGGACATCATGTGGCATGTTGTGGGCATATAGGTTCTACCATCATCGACCGTGAACAGATGAAGTTTATGTCTCAAACCCATTTCCACCAAGACAGTGTGGGCTGCAAGGTCGTCCTTTGTCTTCTCTGGGATGTCAAGAATTGTGCCAAGTATGTTGTCCATCACATTTTTATTTATGTGCATAACATCAAGGTTGTGCCGCAATAAATTATCTTTCTAGTATGGCAACCTGAAAAAATACTTTTCTTCTTCCAAACTACATTTTCAGTCGATGCTTCTCCCTTCTTCCGCTTCTTCCTTTTTTTCTTTTTATCCGTGTTTGCCATGTCCACGTTCTCATCCCCAAATACCATACCCTCTAACTGTCCCACGATTTCATCTCCACTTTGCACATGGGGGCACATTCTGATTCTTGGGTTCCGTCAAATGTTTTTTTGTTTCACCTTTACGGATGGTCCATGGGCAAGTATCGCCTGTGCCCCATATAACAATATTTTTTGCTGTGTTTTAACTATTTAGACCGTGTTGAATGCATACAGTAAGGACATGCATGCTCACCCTTGTTAGGCCATCCGGACAAATCTGCGTATGCTGGGAAGTCATTTATTGTCCACATCAACTGCGCTCGCATCACAAAATTATTTTTTCTCGAGGCATCAAATGTGCGTACCCCTACATTCCATAGTTCTTGTAACTCCTCAATCAATGGCTGAAGGTAGACATCTATATCCATTCCAGGTGAACTTGGGCCCGGGATAATCAGGGATAATATGAATGATGTTTGTTTCATGCACATCCAAGGAGGCAAGTTGTATGGAACAAGCATTACTGGCCAAGTGCTATGGGAAGTGCTCATGTTCCCAAATGGATTAAATCCATCCGAAGTTAGACCAAGCCTGACGTTCCTGCTGTCGACCGAAAATTCTGGATGTAAGAGATTGAATGATTTCCATGCTTCACTGTCGGCCGGATGGCTCAACACGCTGTCTTTTGTGCGGCCTTCTACATGTCATCTCATGTGGGGCGCAGTATGTTTCGACAGAAAAAGCCTCTGTAGTCGGGGGATGAGTGGAAACCACTGCAATATTTTCACTTGATGTTTCTTTCTCGACGATATGGGTTGACCATCTTCGTCCAAATGAATTTCATCCTTCCACTTAGATTCTCCACAGACGATGCATGATTCTAATTCTTGATTGTCCTTCCAGAATAACATACAATCATTACGACATGAAGGAATCTTCTCATACCCAAGCCCCATGTCACTAAGAAACTTTTTCGCCTCATATGTATTAGTTGGCAAAGTGTCATCACATGCAGGCAGCAACTGGATGATGAACTCAAGCAAATCCGAGAAAATCTTGTTGCTAAGTCCGCTAACACACTTCAAGTTGTACAAATGTACAATAGTACTCAGCTTGCTATGTTTAGTACCCCTATGAAGTGGCTTCTCCGACTTTTTAAACATGTCGTAGTACTTCTGAGCGTCCCCTTTAGCTGATTCTTCATTCCACCCAATTTCTTCACTTCCTTGTACCACAACCTCAGGCTCACAATTGTCTTCTCTAACTTCGTGCATGTCGCCACCCTGTTCTGTGCTTCCACTAGCTGTATTTGCGGCCGAGCGATTCGAGTAAGAACCTGTAACAGGACCTCGAACATGTTTCTCATCGTGCCAAAACCATGTAGTGTATCTAGCCATTATTCCCTTACCCCCTGTCAAGTGGGCAAGTACGACACTGGGCGAGTGGTGCTGGTTATTTCGACACAACTTACAAGGGTAGTGTATATTTCCATTGGGGATTCTACAGTTACTAACTGCGAAGTCAACAAACAATCTACACCCATCTCTATATTCCCTCATACCCCTTGTCCATCTTGTTCTCTACGTACAATACAAAATAGTAACAAAATAAAGTAAACAACATATTAGGAAGGTCATTATTTTTTTCATCATTAATATTAACAAAATTTCAAAACTAAATCATCTATGATTTTAAAAAAGCTAAATAATCTATTATTTATGAGATTTATCTTTGCCTATTAGTCTACTCTATTTCTCATTGGAATACGTGTTTCATAGAGACACCGATCCTAATTTCAACGGATCTAATTTTAATCTAGTAAAATTAATAAAACCTTTTAAGAATTCATTCTCCAATATGAGTACGCAAAACTCCACCAGATTAAATTATCATTTATTATAAAAGTTTAAGTTAATAATAAAAAAAGTTTAACCATTTAAATTATTATTCTAATAAGTATAACAAAGCAGCCAAAATAGACATGCCATAAAATTATTCTAATAAGTTTATTACTTGATCTTAAAAGAGGTATTTGAAATTTCGTTTTCCATCACACGAACATAAATTTCACCATATTGAAACATAAAGATATGAGGATGAATATAAAAATTCCCTTTTTTATTCCTCCCTTTGTTAATATTTTTTTTTATTCTTTATAAATAAATAAAAAACAAACAATTTAATAGACAATTCAAACACAAACACTCATAAAAAAACATAAAAATACAAAATACTTTTTCAAACAAAAAATAAACACCTCCAGATAAACAAATTTTAACTAAATTTTAATTAAAGAACCATTTTTTCCTATTTTACTTATCCACTTTTTTCAAAGAATCTAACTTCACTTTATAAAAACTATTCACTTTCATTATTACTTTTAAAATATTATTTCTTTATGCACTTTTACGATTCCAAAAAATGTGAGAGAATCAAATTGATTTTTTATTAGTTTTTATTTTTTATTTTTTATTTATTTATTTATTTATTTTTTTTTTGTATGCATTGTTAATCTGACATTTAGCTAGCTCATTGAGAATACTTTAATTCTTTAAACAAATCAACAAATATAGCCATAAATTTAACTTGTCACACATTCTCCTCTCTAGTCTTGTGGTCAGAAAAATACATTAATTCCTAAAAAAGGAAAATATATAATTAACTAATTTTCTATCTTTACAATGAGTGTATTTACTTGTACAAATTTGAATTTTCTATGGGATTAGGGCACCCATAGAGGGAGTCTTCAATGTTTCTCTACTTTATTGTAATTTGTTTCCTTAAAAAAAAAAATAATGGGACTTGGACTCACATGCATGAATGAATCCCACACTTATCATGTGATAATAAATTTAGCAAAATTTATGGCACTTGTAAATGTAGCAGAACCAAGAGGTTTAGCAAAATTTTGTACTTTTTATTTTTAATCGGACGTGAAGTGATAATAAATTTAAATATTTTGTTAATTTTTTTTTGCTAAAGAAAAGAAAAAAGAAAAAAACAGAGTCACTAACCTTACAGATGGACGGCGTCGGAGGTCTTGGACGGCCGGGGGTGGACGGTGTCGGTGGTCTTCGGTGGTCGTGGGTGGCCGACGTCTGAGCTGGGTGGGAGACCGAGAGAGAGAGAGATTGAGAGAGAGAGCTAAAGAGAGATATTGAGAGAGCTAGGGAGAGAGATTGAGAGGGATAGAGAGAGAGAGAGAGAGAGAGAGGAGACGCATACCGTGCAGTGGTCGTCGGAGATGATGCGGCGGCTGGCTGGCGTAGCTGAGAGAGAGAGAGAGAGAGTGAGAGAAAAAAAATTTGTTGCAGGAGAAAAGGAGAGCCGCACGGGCGTACGCGGCTCTATGAAATTTAGTGGCGTATTTGACTGACATGCCACAAAATTGTGGTTCATTTGACTGGCACGCCACAAAATTGTGGCACGTCTGACTAACACGCCACTATTTTGTGGCGTGCTGATCCAACACGCCACTAATTTAGTGGCATTTAAATCCAACACGTCACTAATGATTTTAGTGGGGTGTTAAGATTTAACATGCCACTAATTAGTGAGGT
This sequence comes from Alnus glutinosa, assembly GCF_958979055.1. Taxonomy (NCBI): domain Eukaryota; kingdom Viridiplantae; phylum Streptophyta; class Magnoliopsida; order Fagales; family Betulaceae; genus Alnus; species Alnus glutinosa. The sequence goes on from NC_084896.1 coordinate 23,262,931, forward strand.
GTCAAAAAGTAATTTATAGACACGCCACTAAATGCAGAGTTTTTTGTAGTGTATATCAAACAATAATATTGAGAATATATTGAATTATATCAAGCATGTATGGGCTATAAATAGAGAATTTGTGAGTGGTGAACAAAAAATCCTAAAATAATTAAGGTAGGGTAAATAAACCTAACAATGAAATTAAATCAAACATAATATTGAGAATATAAAATATTCTAACATGGACACGAGATGATTTTAAACTCTCAGTAGATTATACCACATTACATGTTTCTTTCTTAATCTTTTTCCCTGCCTATTATTTGCCAGTGGAAGTATCATCGAGTATAATATATATGAGCCTAATAAGGTGTCAATCAAATAAAAAACTCGCATCACATGTCTTGATATCTACATATCTAACTTTCAGAACTACTTGGGTGTGGTTCCTGAGTCAACTGGGAACAATATAATATATTAGCTACTCACATCAATTCTGATTCCTGCAGCATATAATATATACATGCATAATCTAAGATCTTTAAAAATATTGTTTCATGAGCATCCAATAATTTATATTATACATGCTTTTGATTTTCAAACTGAGAAGGATAGCTTGCCAAAACTAGGGAAAAGCGTTTGTGCAAAAAAAGATAGGTAAAATTTTCACGTGTTCTAGTCAACCTATCTAATACAATCCTTGCTCAAAGGTCCATAAATCTCGAACAAAAATATTGCCCTCACTCAGTCTTATTAACCACTCTTTTCTCCATTTAGGGAAAGCAAGCATGGCAGTACCACCTCTGCAACCGCAAGCAGACAACAAATATATAACCAACATGTTCTCGTGTGTACTTCTTGTAGTTATACTGCTTCTCCCCAACATTGTTGCGTCCCAAACAATCATTAACAACCTGCCGGGCTATTCTGGTGGTCTCCCTTTCAAGCTTGAAACCGGGTGAGTACGTGTATATATATATGTTTGTTTCTGATGCTACTGTTTTACTGTGACTTGAGGAAGGTGACAATGAAGATTATGGATTTTGTAATTAAACGTACAGGTACGTAGGCGTGGGGGAGTTGGATGATGTGCAGCTTTTCTACTATTTCGTTGAGTCTGAGAGAAGTCCAAAAGATGATCCTCTAGTGCTTTGGCTCACCGGAGGCCCGGGTTGTTCTGCCTTTTCTGGCCTAGTCTATGAAATAGGTATGCTTCTCATCCTTCATATTATGTCACCGATGGAAGAAATATCATCGTGTAGTACTGGTTTATGAACCGGGGCGGAACTATAATTTTAGGTTTAGGAGACAACGAAAAAAAAAAAAAAACTTTTTAGGAAGCAAAAAGCTTATTTTAGAGGATTTATTCTAAACAAAACAGATTTTTTTTTTTTTTTTTTGGGTGTTCCGACTTTATTTTCTCTAAATTGGCTTGGAAGAATCTTCTTCAATTCAGTTTCTAAAACGGTCATGTACATAATTTTTAATAATTTTATTAAAATATGATGTGTTTTTCACATATTAATTAAAAGATCACGTGCCTTATAATTATAAACTGAGTTAAAGTAAATCTTCATCCAATTTGAAATTAATGACCATATAATCAGGTAGTTTAAAAGGGACAATCTTTGGTTTCGAGGTGTTCGAGCAGATGGGATCCATATCTTAAGTTGTTTAAAAACCCTGTTCGAACATCTTAAGACTTGGATTTCCTTCTCCAGATCATTTCTTGCCTGAATCCCTGAGATTCGAGTAGAGACTAAAAAATAGAAAACGAAAGAGTAATCTTTGGTAATAATGCAGCGATCTAATAGATTAATGCTTCGTTTATTTTGACGTAAGATTTTTTCATCGTAAAATATTTTCAACGAAATCATTTTTTTAAAAAAATGATTTCTCTGAAAATATTTTCCAGTGTTTGGCTTGTAAAAAATACCGACGTTGAAAAATCATCAATGACGAGATTCTGTCACTGATCGGCAGGATTTCGACTACTTTTACCAGATTCTGGCAAAGGTGACTGAAATTTGGCACTGTACAGTTGGATTTCAGCAAATTAACCGGATTCCAGCGAGAGTAACCAGAATCTAACACAATACAGTCAAATTCCAGCAATGGATTGGCTTTTGATCACAATCTGCATCTATATATACTTGGTTATAGTTTTTTATTTTATTTTATTTTTTTATCAAAGCGCATTGTTCGTCAAGTGTCTGTACATGCGTATATAGCGACCTAATATAATTAATGAGATATCATATGATTCATATAATTATTGACTTATTGTCAATAAAATACGTTAAAAGAAATATATTTTGTTATTGCCATTTGCCATAATTTCGAAATTTCGTGTCTCCAAGGGATAGCTCAATCGGCTGGGGACTACGCCTCATAAAATGGAGGTCACTAGTTCGAATCCCCCCTTTCCCTCTTGTGTGGACATGTTAAAAAAAAAAAAAAAAAAAAAAAAATTCGAAATTTCGTAAAGATTAAGACAAACCCCACCTGCCAATTCCTGAAATCCAGCCAGCTGCCTAACATATGTTTATTTCCTTGGAATCAGTTACCAACAAGTTTGTCGAGACAAATCCAACGTTAAAGCAACCACCAAATAACCCAAAAAAATTAGTAAATTAGTAATACTAGGTATATTCTATTCACTATTCTATTATACTAATTAACTTGCCATTGTCAATTCACTAAATTAATAATCATGCTTGGTAGATCAAATTTGTTCGAAGTAAAAATTTACTTAAAATATTGACATGCCATGCACCGTACCTCTGGCATGCATAGTGGGATATATATTAGCTAGTAGCACTTCTAAGCAATGATTATTATGAAATGGTTACAATATATATATACCTTAACGTTGGAGATTTAATAACATGAATCTGATTAGTCATAATTAAGCATCTCATTATGGCAACGGATGATTGTTGCCGTTGGGTTGCATGTCTATATACCTCTCTCTCTCTCTCTCTCTCTCTCTCTCTCTCTCTCTATATATATATATATATATATATATAACTGGCAGATATATGGGTGACGACGACGTTTATGTCATGCTCAGAATTAAATTTGCTTCGTTCATACTTGGTTGTAGGTCCTCTTTCATTTGACTACACGAATTCCAGCCGGAGCTCCCCGACATTTAAATTGAACCCATACTCGTGGACAAAGGTACGTTTGAGGTTTTAATTTATTTTAATTAGGCTAATTATTTATGCATTTTGTCAATATATATTATATATATATACAAAGTGGTGACAATATATATTTCTCTAGGTTGCCAACATAATATTTCTAGATGCACCCGTCGGCACTGGATTCTCATATGCCAACAGTTGGGAAGGATACAGCATGACTGATACACTCTCTGCAGCACAAACCTATACTTTTCTAAGGAAGGTGATGACTGATGAGTTAAATATTGTTGGATATTATTGAATTTTAAAAATTAAGAAAGAGAGGGCTTCGTTTGTTTTGACATAAAATTTTTTCAGAGAAAAACATTTTCTGATAAAATGATTTCCTTAAAAATATTTTTTGACGTTATATATATATATATAGATTATATTTTAATTCAATCAGATTAACCTATAAAAACAATTTTTATTCACAACATAAAAATTATTAGAACAAAATTAACCTAAAAAATTTGAGTGCCGGCAAAATTTGGGCAATTGTGCGCCGAGACACTGTCGAGACCCACCATAAACACACAAGCACATGTCCTAGCAACGTCCTAGCGAAGTCCTGCCAGGTCCGGTTGTAGCGATGTCCTGACGACATCCCAGCCGAGTCTCACCGACGTCCTAGCAGTGGCTTGGTGAAGTCTTGGCTGGGTCCTAGCAACATCCCGGTCGCATCTTAATTAGGTCTCGGCAGTGGCCTGGTGAAGTCCCAACCGTGTCGGACATAAATTAGCTATAAACCAATCTAATAACGTGATATATGTCCCTTAGCATGTGAGAATTAAATACATATTTTTTTAATTGTATGTGTTTCTCACATTTTTTTTTGTAATGGTTTTAATAAGAAATCATGTGCTTCTCACATGCTTTAAAAATGCATGTCATTTTATTAGACTAGTTTGTAGCTAATTTTTGTCTTAGTGGTGTCTCAATTGAGTCCTGGAGACGTCTCAGTTGGGTCATGGCAATGTCCCGGCGATTTGAGAATGAGATGCTCAAATTCGGGAAATGATTTTTTACGAAATTTTAAAATGTACATCATTTTTTGAAACTAAAGAAGTTTTTTTGGTCAAATAGAAAATATTTTCGGTATGATTATTATTATTTTTATTTTTTTGGGATGAATTAAAGCTTTATAAACCACCGAAAAGAAAATACAACCCTCCAGTAAACTGGAACACATCCAAAAAGGAACAAAGGTCTATTAACAGTAGACCACACCAACTAAACAAGCCTGCAATACAGTGCAGAAACACTAACTAACAAATACAAAATAGCTTATCTCAGCCCAAAAAAACCAACTATACATGCTTCAATAAAGGGTGTAAATGCCATCTATATACAAGACCTAGGTGGCTAGACAAATCCTTAAATCTCATTTTAGCCAGCACCCTCGACTGGACCACCCATTTGATAGTAGCCACAATAGCTTCTTCTGACTTAGGAGTATTCCCATGTTGAAGGTCATTTCGATGCCTTCAAATATGGTAGATCACCGCCCTAAAACATAATCTATCCAAACAAACCTTCAATTTTTTCCCTTGCAACATAGAGTTGCCCCAGTCCACATCACCCCAAAACAAAGGGGGATTTATAAACGAACAATCAGCTATCAATTCCCTCCAAATTCTCCTGCTGAACCTACAAATAAAGAACAAGTGTTCTCTAGATTCCATACCCCCATGGTAGAACAAACAGTTAGGATCTCCCATATAACCCTAGCAAACCATCTTTTGCTTGGTAATGAGGGCATCCCTGCAAACCAACCAACTAATAAATGCATGTTTGGGAATGCCTATAGAAAACCAAAACAGCTTCCACCAATTAGTTTTCAGGTACTTTACTATCATTTTTTCCCATGTTTCTGCACAAGAAAAAGTTCATTTACTTGAGTCCCAAGTAGGAGAATCAGATCCTGTAAGAGGAATCTCTGAAAATAGACATTGAATATCAACCAAAGCTTTGGACCTAGCTCCTGGCCAGTACCAATCACCATTAAGAATGATGGATGAAAGTTTAACATCCATGTACCCGACTCATAGACCACCCGAAAGCCAAACTTATCAAGCAAATACCCCAAAGGGTGCCAATGATCGTGCCATAAAAAAATTAACCTCCCATCCCCCACTTGAATCCAAATGAAGGTTTTTGCAAGGTTCCTAAGTTTTAGGATCCTCTTCCAACTCCAAGAGCAAGACTTAGGTATGAGAAAATTTGCTAAAAACTCCTACCCTTTAACCAAGCAAGTTAGTCTCAATCCAAGCCACCCAAAGGGAACCAGATTTGGTAAACAAGTTCCAGATGTGATTCATCATGGAAGCTTAGTTCCAAACATCAAGTCTTTTGATGCCGGCCAAGACCCCCTTCCTTCTTATATAGGAGTACAAAGTCTCTCCTAAGACACCTTTGCATTAGCCTTGACATCATTGCCGCCCACTCCAAAAAAATCTGTTAAACTTTTGCTCCAAAAGATAGATGATCCTCTTAGGCAGAATAAAAACACAGGCCCAAAAATTCTGCAAACTAAACAACACCGAAGAAAGCATGCATGTTAACGTGAATTTTTTATTTTTATTTTTGTTTACTGTTTTGGGTTGTGACACATGCAGTGGCTTATAGCTCACCCAACATTCCTCAGAAATCCACTCTACATTGCGGGTGATTCTTATTCGGGCATTGTCGTCCCAATTATTGTTCAAAAAATATCTGATGGTAATTAATTTGTGTGCATGAAAACTCTACAATTAATGATTACTATTATTTTGAGCAACATTGTCGAGCTTTCACGTACTCATGATGCATGCATATATGGTTTTTATATATACAGCTAATGAAGATGGACGTAAGCCAGCTATGAATCTCCAAGTAAGTGCTGGATAATTCGAATAAACTAATTATTTATAATTAAGCTAATAATTATTGTTTATTAATGCCTTAATAGTTTCTTTATTTTGAATATATTATTGAAATGATTTTCTTCGAATCGGACACATCACACATGCGCGCAGGGATATGTTCTTGGTGACCCAACAACAGTTCCACATGATGACTACAACTCCAGAATTTCTTTTGCTCACCGCAAGACGCTTATATCAGATGAGCTCTATGAGGTGACCTCCGATCTGCCCCCCTGGTTTTGATTGTGTTAGAAAATCATTTCATTACAAATAAATATATGGATATTAATTTCTTGGTTGTTTTATTTTGTGCGTATATATATATAAAGTCAATCAAAACGAACTGCAACGGCGAGTATATCAATGTAGATCCAAACAATACAGCATGCATAAATGATCTTAACGCAGTGACCAAGGTAATTAAGCGAGCATGCAGTAAAAAAATTCTACTAATTGTTTTTACAGGAATCAACCGTACTGATTTACCATTTGAAATTTGTAGTGTATCAAAAAGATATATCCAGCAAATATATTGGAACCTGTATGCAGTTTGCTGTCCCCAAAACCTGTCGGATCAAAGTGGGAGCAAAGCCTCGGAGACGATTCTGTAGATCTCCTCCTTACTGCTCCTCAAATTTCTAAGCCGTGGTGTCGGGTAAAAACCCTTCTCTCTCTCTCTCTCTCGCTCACAAACCACCTTTTTTTAACTAAGCATAACCAAATTATTCTTTTTGTAGAGCTATAACTATCTGTTCTCATACATTTGGGCTAATAATCAAACTGTTCGAGATGCTCTTGGCATCCGCGAGGTATGTAAATATTTTAGAGGGAAAAATCAAATTGGGTCCTTGAATTTTTATGTGATTTTAATTTAGTCTTAGGTTTTTAATTTCGATAATTAGATTCTTAGATTTTCTTTTGATTTGAAATAAGTCTTTGTCAACCTGCCATTCAATTAATTAGCAGTATATGACATAAGATTAATCAATTAATACCACATGGCTCTAATTTGACACATTAGGTGCCAAATGCACGTGCCACATAACACAATTACTTTAAATTAAAAAGGGGTAATTACCTTTTCCCCCCATTAACTACCAGCCATTGTCAACATACCCCCATGAATTGACACCTCGACCAAAAGAGAGCATCCAACTACCATCGTTACCCACTTTGCCCCCATCCGTCAATCTAATTCACACAAAGACCAAAATGCCCTCTACAGTAATTAATAAAAAATATTAAAATTAATATTTTTTTTAAAAAAAAAACTGAAAAAGGGCGCCACCCTTAGATTAATTTTTGTTTTTGTTTTTGTTTTTTTTTTAAAACAAAAAAATATATTAATTTTAATATTTTCTATTAATTACTGTAGAGGGCATTTTGGTCTTTAAACAAAAATTAACGCAAAAAAATGGAATATTCCATCCAAGTTAACGGAATCTTCTGACGGATGGGGGCAAAGTGGGTAACGATGGTAGTTGGATGCTCTCTTTTGGTCGAGGTGTCAGTTCATGGGGGCATGTTGATAATGGCTGGTAGTTGATGGGGGGAAAATGTAATTACCCCAATTAAAAATATACCCTAACCCAAAGGGTGGTCGACCATCTAATTTTTAATTTTTATTTTATTTATAAAAAACATTATTTTAATTTTTAATTTTGTTTTAGCATATATTTGTAATTTAAAGTAATTGTATCACATGTCACATACAGTTGACAAATGACGTTTCAAATGAAAAATGCATGGCATTTCTTAATGGATTTGTCCAATGTAGCATACTATTAATTAATTGGATGGTAGGTTGAATGAGAGTTGTATTTGAAACAACACGAACACCTAAGGACCTAGTTGTTGAAAATGAAAACCTAAAGATTAAATAAAAATCCCATAAAAACCTAGGGCCGACTGAATTTGATTTTTCCCTATTTTAATTAAACAGCAAGAATAATGGGTATCACCGTATCAAGATCAAGAATATGTTTACTATATATATAATTACTCCAAATGACAACCAGGGGAGCATAAGGGAGTGGACAAGATGCAATGCAAGCTTATCTTACACAGACAATATCTTTTCTACTCTTAATTTCCACCGAAACCTCATCAAGAAAGGGTATAGAATGCTAATTTATAGGTAATGCAATAATTTTTATTTGTCATATCCTCCCCAATTTGCATGCGCAGTTCTATTAATTAATTACCCTGGCCTTGAAGAATCTTCCAAGAATTAGTGCCTGGACTGCACCAAAAACTAATTTCATTGCTAAAAAATAAATAAGATACTTTCACTCATATCTTTTTGATTTCACCACATGCAGCGGTGATCAGGACATGATTATTCCCTATGTGGGCACGCACGCATGGATAAAATCTCTGAATTTGACTGTTTCCGATGATTGGGAGCCATGGTTTGTTGATGGACAAGTTGCAGGGTTGGTTTCTACTTGAACTTAATTGCTTAATTAAGCTACCCATAATTTGACTTCATCAAGTTATTTGCAATTCTAAACTTGACTATAATGTGTAGGTACACGATGGAATATAATTATAAAAAAAGTCGCTTGAGATATGCAATTGTAAAGGCAAGATCGAATAATTAATTATAATCTTCCCGTTACTAATTTCTTCTCTCTAAGATGTTCCCAAAGCTAACTACATCATATTAATTTCTTGCTTTAATGTTGCAGGGAGGAGGCCACACAGCTCCCGAGTACAAGCCCAAGGAGTGTTTTGCTATGGTTGATAGGTGGTTTGCTTACTACCCTCTATAGATCGAAGAACTATTTCATGATATCGTTGTCGTGATCATTCTGTCATCAATAAAACATCAATGAAACTCGATCGACAGCTTCAACGACATCTTTTATCTTTGGTTTTTCTTTTCTCGTTCATGAAACTGTAAATTTGGTAAGATCCGATTTTTTAATTTGGAAGGATTTTTGTTCTCTATTGGGATGTTCCTAGACCAATTGGAGCAAATTGAAATTTGAAAGACAACATGCATTGCCTATCATCTTGATGTACGCTTGTTTTTTACAATATAATTGTTGACGTTTTTTAGTTTGTGGGGGTTGAGAATTATAAATTTTATGAAGTCTCCTTGTGAGACTTTGTACAATATATTGGGATACTTTGGGATCTTGATCAAGTATTTTGCAATGGATGGAAACTCGATCTTGTGTTGTGAGCGTGGAAATCCAAGAGGGAATTAGTAGAAAAATTGGATGCAAAACTATTGTCCCCTATTGCCTATATATTTATAGGATTCCATGCACCCTTTCATGAAGTTACAACCCTATGAAGGGTTGTCTCTCTTCCCAACGGATGCAACTCCTCAAGCTCTATGTAGGGACATATATTCCATGATGTAGAGTTTTGGCATAGGCTAGCAGGGGCAAGAGTTAAAAATTCACTAGATGAGCTGGTCAAAATGGGTCGTTTTTCTAAGTCCTAAGATGGTTTGGGATTTTGAGATTTTGAATGTTTCAATAAAGCTCTTTTGGTGAAAGATTGCTGGAGATTGCTGCATATATAATCCAACCTCCCTGGTTGCTGGGATATCTAAAGAAAAATACTATCCGTCTAATTCTATCTTGAAATCAAGATTTGTTAGCAACTCTCTTATACTTGGAGCAGCATATGGTCTACTCGGGATTTACTAGTCAAAGAAGTCTTGAAATGGAGAGTAGGAAATGGTGACTTAATCAAAATTTGAAAAGACAAAGGGTTACAAACTCACACTTTCTTTGCAGTCCAATCGCCTAGAAAGATCTTGGGTGAAGATGTAACAGTAGTAGATTATTGACAAAGACACAAGGTGGTTGTGATGGGAGAAACAACAATATTCAAACTCCCTATCTATGTGAATCTACAAGGAAACTATAAAATAGAGCAAAATATATGCGGAAAATATATATCAAAACACCACAAGCACAAGACACACAATTTTTAAGTGGAAAACCTTCTCAGTGTGAGAAGGAAGAAAAACCACCGGACCGTAGTCACTCAAACAATTCCACTATCAACAATTACGGGAATACATGAGTTTTCTCTAGTATCTTCAAAAAATACAATTTCTTGGCTCAAATCAACTTCTACAAGAATTAAAGAAGGATCTCACCAAAGGAGGCTACTGTTAACGAGCTGAAAAACGACCAAGGGATGCTCAGAATCCAATGTCCATAGTTCACAATGAAGATTCACGTGTCATGAACATCCGTACAAAATTTCAGCTCAATCGGACCACAAACGCTCGTTGATCGGAGCAGGTGATAAAATCTGGACGGAAATTCCAAAAACTGGCGGCAGCTTCTTTTCTTTTCTTTCTTGTATTTTTCTGGTTGCTCTCTTGCCTCTTTGCTACAGCAAAGGGTACGATTATTAACCCTCTTTGGGCCTCTCTACCCATGGGCTAAAATAAAACAACTTTTGGGTCATCCTCACTTAGGAGGGAAACCCAACCCAACAGGTTGAATGTCTCATCGAGTCATGAGGTGTTCCAAGAAGATGAAATGCCCCAATATGTCAAATGCCACTAAGTCTCTATAATAAGAGATTCAGAAAGATGAGCTCATTTAGAGTTGCACTTTTGACAGAGAGTTCTCAGTTAGAATCATCTATCACTTAGAAAAGGAAATCAAAGAATAAAGGATAATGCTCATAAGCTAATATGCAAATCGAGGATGCTATGGAAGAAGATTTGGTAGATGCAAGTTCCAAATAGAGTTAATTTTATTATATATATATATATATATTTAATGTGGAGGGCATGCAATAATTTGTTGCCATTAAAGGCAAATTTATGCAAGAGGCAAATAGCTAGTGAAAGTCTTTATATATGTGGGCGAGGAAACAACTAGCCATATTAAAATTGGCCGTTGACTACAGGCAGTGGAGGCGGTAACTAGTTGGGCTAGTGAACTGGGTCGTTGATTGACCCGGTTGGCATGCTTTGACTCGTGGACTGGCTTGATTGGGTTTTGGAATGGACTTGCTGGCCTAAGATGAGTGGTGGGCCAGGTTGACATTTGGGCCAGCTAGCATGGTTGGCTGAGTCTGGTCGAAACTCGATTGGACCAGAATTGAATATTGAGCCGAATTGGTTGACCTGGCCGGCCTTCTAAGCCGAGCTGGGTTGGGCCATGAAACCCTATGACCCAATTTGAAACTAGTTTTGGATCGGGTTAAGAAAATTAGGCCATGAAGGCTTGAACCCATTGGAGGTCTGCTTCGACAGTTGGGCCTATTGGGTTGAACCTAACCGATTTCAGGAGGCTCTAGAATCGAATTGAATCAGGTTGAACTGGTACAAAAAGGCATGATCTGGGTTGAGCCGGACAGGAAAAGACATGAACCGATTTGAACCGGATTGGTAACTGGATTGGATTGACGTGCATGAGAAGTGCTGTTGCGCATGCAATTAATGCGCTAAGGAAGTGCCGGTGCATGTGGAGCATGAAAAAGACATGCAGAACACTCCTTCGGGGTGTGGAGGTGCGTGGAGAGGTTGGCCGACACGTGGTGGCACAAAAAGCGATTGGCTGGAGCACCTAAACCATCTGGACGGTGCATGGAGGCACATGCAAACTTTTATGGAGCTCTTCTGGGTGGCTTTAGAATCATCAGCTTTGGATATGCTTGTAGGTGGTTTCATCCACTGGAAAGGACACTTGTAACGGCGCATGGATGAAGGACCAAATCCTTTGGGTGGCGCATAGAGGCTCGTGCGGCCGCCGTAGGTGATGGCTCTTCCATAGATCAACATATATTTACATCACAAGCTTGATTATGTGATTATCTTTCCAAATTGAGTTGTGGTGAAGGTGTGGAAGAGATTGACAACAGTTTTAGAGGTGCGAGGTGGCATGTGGACGAATGGAATTCTGAGATAGTCGTAGAGTATGCAAAGGACGCTTGGAAAACGTCAAGGATGTTGAAGGCCACAAGAAAATGGCTCTGATACCATGTTAAGTATATTGGAAAAATAATAAAAGAGAAAGAGAAGAGAGAGAGAGCGGAAGCATGTATGGGCTATATCTTTAATATATTGAAGTATATCAAACAATAATATTGAGAATATATTGAAGTATATCAAGCATGTATGGGCTATAAATAGGGAATTTATGAGTGGTGAACAAAAAACAGAAACCTAACAATGAAATTAAATCAAACATAATATTGAGAATATAAAATATTTTAACATGGACACGAGATGATTTTAGACTCTCAGTAGATTAAACCACATTACATGTTTCTTTCTTAATTTTTTTTTCCCCTGAATATTACATGCTAGTGGAAGTATGATTGAGTATAATATATATGAGCCGTATTGGGTGTCAATCAAATAAAAAACTCGCATCATAGATTTTGATATCTACATATCTACCTTTCATGAACTACTTGTTAGGACACACGGGTCTGCAGACACTACAACTGCAGTTTCTACAAAATGCAGTATGGCCATACTGCATATTACTTGAAGTCATCTCCTCCTTACATCCATACTTCTCTAGACTGCAAATTCAACATTTCCCATGTTTCTCCATGCTGCAAATCACTCCACCATTCTGCGAAACACATCAACCATACCTCTAACTCCCTGTACACACAACAACTTAGGACTAATGAAGCTGTCCTTTATCATGTGTTTATTTATGTAAATCTGTTATTTTACTCATGTAAACATAGTATAAATTGGTGCATTGTTCACCATTGTTTGTATCAGAAAAGTTAAGCAATATACAGTTGTTCAAATTTCTCTTCTGAAATTCTTCATGGTATCAGAGCCTAGTTAGGCCAACGCCAATCTTTCCTTTCTCACCTTTTAACTCTTACAACTCTCACCACATCTGTCCTATTTACCAAAACATGGCAACCACTTCAACCACATCTTCCTCGAGCTCTTCCACCTTTGTTCTGCCAAACCTTGCTTCATTTACAAACACCAAACACGATGGACCTAACTATATGTCTTTGTTCTTTCTTGTTGTTCCTATTCTCAAGAGTCATAACTTCATGGGCATTGTGGATGGTTCAGAACCCTGCCCACCTCAATTTGTGTCAGATGAGCAAGGCAAAGATGTTCTCAATCCAGAATATTCTCTCTAGAACAAGAATGACCAGTTTATTCTAAGTTGGCTCAACACAACACTCAATGAGTCTGTGTTGTCCACTTTATATGGCCTCCATACATCTCAACAAGTATGGAACTTTTTGGCCACTAGATTTGCATCGCAATCTAGAACTCAGGTGACTCACCTGAGTCGTGAACTTCAAAGTATCCGTCAAGGATTCAAGATCTGTTCTGCCTACTTGCAAGAAGCCAAAAACTTGGCAAATCAACTAGCAGCAATTGGGAAACATACTGATGATGAAGACTTAATCTCTTTTATCATCAATGGTCTTAATCCCACTTTCAATACCTTTGTCACCACCTTTACTATCACCACTAAAGACAAACTTCCAACCTTCACAGAATTTCAAGATGAGCTCCTTAATCATGAGGCCTTTATCAATCAGCAGTAGCAAGCATCAACTACTGATGTTCAAACTTTGCACTTTTTGCACAACATCGAGGACAAGGAGGATCTTCAAGATAGAATTTTCAGCCCTTCAACCGCAAACCAAAAGGAGCTCAATACAACAAATATTCTCCACGACCAGTAGCTAGATTCTCCCAGCCATTAGTCAGATTCCCTCCCCCAACAGTTACATTTTCACGACCTGCTCCTCAAAGGACCTCCTCTGCACCAACCACTCCAGCTCCTCATCGACAAACTCCTCTTTCCCATGGATCCTTTCAGCCAACTCCTCGGACACCCTGTCAAATTTGTGAAAAAAGCAGCCATCAAGCCATTGATTGCTTTCATAGAATGGATTATGCGTATCAAGACAGGCATCCCCCTACACAACTTGCTGCCATGGCAGCTCAAACCAACACTGAATTGGATGATCAGCAATGGTTTGCTTATAGTGGTGCCAACTCCCACATCACCAATTAATTGGAGAACCTATCTCTCCAGCAGCAACCATTCAAAGGGTCTGAAGCAGTAGCAGTTGGAGATGGTGGAGGTCTTGAAATTGAAAACACTGGTTCAGCTATCCTAACATCTTCCAATTCTCACTTTCATTTTAAACATATTACATTATCCAACTAACCTCTTGCCTATTCAAAAATTCTACAAGGATAATGATTGCTACTTTATTCTTACCGACTCTCATTTCTTTGTGAAGGAACTCAAGACACACAGGTTGCTCTTGGAAGGTAGTAGTGAAAATGGGCTATATCCTCTGCGGTTCAAAGGAGCTCTCTCAAAATCCAAACCTCTCTTTACTACCTTTGTAGGACTAAGAACTACTCTTTTCGTGTGGCATTATAGGCTAGGCCACTCATCCTTTTTTAATGTAAACCGTGTATTGAAGGCACATGACTTGCCTGTTTCCAATGATGATTCCACTAAAAATCCTTTTTGTGACTCATGTCAATTGGGAAAAAGCAAAAGACTTCCTTTCTCTGCATCTAATCGGCTTAGCACCAAACCTCTTGCTCTCATTCATATTGATGTATGGACATCACCTATTCCATCCATTAGGGACTGCAAATATCACATTATATTTGTAGATGACTTCACAAGATACACATGGTTGTACCCTTTGCATAACAAATCTGATGCCTATGAAATATTTGTCAAGTTTAAGACATTGGTGGAAACTCAATTCTGTCATAAGATCCAAAGTTTACAATCTGATGGTGGAGGGGAATTCACCTCCATTCAGTTTCAAGTCTTTCTATCTCAAAATGGCATAGCTCATCGAAAATCTTGTCCTCACACTTCTCAGCCGAATGGCCTAATTGAGAGGAAACTTAGACACATCTTGGAAACTGGACTTACATTGCTTGCACATTCCGAATTGTCTAACAAGTATTGGGTAGATGCTTTTCTAACATCTGTCTATATTACCAATTACTTGCCTACACCCACTCTCAATCATATATCTCCCTATGCCAAACTTTATCGAAAAGATCCTAATTACTCCCTCCTTCGAGTTTTTGGTTGCAAGTGCTTTCCTTTACTTAGACCCTACACTGCCAACAAGCTAGAATATAGGTCAAAAGCATGCATTTTCCTGGGTTATAGCTATGGTGGTTATAGATGCTTAGATCCCTTCACTGATAGAGTCTACCTTTCAAGACATGTTATCTTTGATGAACAATCCTTTCCAGCTACAGATCATGCTCAACTTCAACTGCCAACCAAGATCAATGTTGCGTCTGATTCATTCTTCACCATTTTGGTAAGTCATACTTTATCTCCCTCTTCCTTGATATCTGATTCTGATATTGCTACCACTGACCATGTCACATAGCCTCTTCCATCCACTCCTCCTACTTTATCTTCCTCACCAATAAATGATTCCATTATCCCTCAATAGAATGACTCTCTTCCCTCTGCAGAAATTGCAGAAACTGAACCTGCAACACTGCCACATATTTCTACCTCCCTACAATCACCACATGCTTTCCTTTCCACTGAATGTATTCAACCGTTACCCTTAGCACCTAAATTTGTCCAAACATTTCCTCTAGCAGCCACATCTGAATCCTTAGCACCCAAATCTGTCCAAACATTGCCTTTAGCAACCACACCTGAATCCACTCATCCAATGATCACTAGATCTCACACTGGCTCTCTGAAACCTAAGACATTCACTAACTACCAGCTCTACTACACCACACACCATCCCTTCAAGTGTCATTTAGCCATCTCTCCCATCATTGGGCCAACCTCCTACTCCAAGGCTGCAACTGACCCTCGCTAGAAAACTGCCATGGATCAAGAGCATGTAGCCTTAATTTCAAATGGAACATGGACTCTTTGTCCTCGACCTTTCAAGCATAATGTGATCCAAAACAAGTGGGTTTATAAGGTAAAACAAAATTCAGATGGCACCATTGACAAGTTTAAGGCACGGCTAGTGGCAAAGGGATTTGAGCAACAAAGTGGAATTGATTACACAGATACGTTCAGCCCTGTCATCAAATCTCCCACAATCCAAATTGTTCTAGCTTTGGCAGTGACTTATAATTGGCCCTTGAGGCAATTAGATGTCTCTAACACCTTCATTCATGGTTCTCTCATGGAAGAAGTTTATATGGAACGTACAACCACAAGGCTTCATCAACAAAGATTATCCCCACTATGTCTGCAGATTGCATAAGTCCATCTATAGACTTAAACAAGCCCCTAGAGCTTCGTTCCATTGCCTTTCCAACACCCTGTTGGAACTAGGCTTCAAGGCATCCTTGATGGACACTTCCTTCTTCATTTTCAGCCGGAATAACATCAAAGTGTTCCTCTTAATTTATGTGGATGATATTATTGTTACTGGAACTCACTTTCATGTTATTAACTCTCTAATTACTCAATTGCAGACCAGATTTCCCATCAAAGACCTAGGAGACTTAGCCTTCTTCCTTGGTATACAGGTTACACGCTCAGCAACTTCACGCCATTTATGCCAAGTCAAGTACATCAAGGAGCTTCTCCATCGCACTCGAATGCTCGGTGCTAAGCCCGCACCTTCACCCTGTCCAGCCAGTTCTAAACTCTCTAAGCTTGATGGAGAGTCTCTTCCAGATTCCACTAAATACAGACAAGTTGTTGGTGCTCTCCTCTATTGCACACTTACTAGGCTTGACATTGCCTATGCAGTCAATCAACTATGTCAACATATGCACTCTGCTTCCACCACACATTGGACTGCTGCCAAGCGTGTCCTATGCTACCTCAAACATACTCTTGATCATGGAATGCTATTTACACCAGGAAATGTTCATCTTCAAGCCTACAGTGACTCTGACTGGGCAAGGAATCCAGATGATCGTTGATCAACCTCTGGTTTTGGGGTCTATCTTGGCAATTGTTTAGTCTCTTGGAGTGCTTAGAAACAGGCTGTTGTATCCTGATCTAGTACTGAGGCTGAGTACCGTTCCATGGCCCTTACCACTGCCGAATTATTTTGGATTCGCATGCTCCTTCAAGAATTGTGCATCCCTCTAACTTCACCTACAATCCTATGGTGTGACAATCTTAGTGCACTTGCACTTGCCTCCAATCCGGTCTACCATGCACGCACCAAACACATCGAGGTTAACTACCATTTTATTCGGGAAAAAGGTCCTTCATGGTGACATCCTCATCAAATTTCTCCCCACTCATGACCAGGTAGCTAACATCTTCACTAAATGATTATCTTCAGCTCAAGCTCATGGGGGAGAAGCTGAAGATAATCCTTTGGTGAAGATGTCAGCTACCTAGTCATGAGTAGGGAGAAATTGGATGAGAATGTCACCATTAAGGACCTTTTTCCCGAATAAAATGGTAGTCAACCTCGATGTGTTTGGTGCGTGCATGAATGGAGTGAAGTTGCTGCGCGTGTAACCTGGATACCTCTGGATACCAAGGAAGATGGCTAAGTCTCCCAGGTCTTTGATGGGAACAATATAATATATTAGCTACTCACATTAATTCTGATTCCTGCAGCATATAATATATCCATGCATAATCTAAGATCTTTAAAAATATTGTTTCATGAGCATCCAATATTTATACATGCTTTTGATTTTCAAACTGGGAAGGATAGCTTGCCAAAACTAGGGAAAAGAGTTTGTGCAAAAAAAGATAGGTAAAATTTTCACGTGTTCTAGTCAACCTAGCTAACACTATCCTTGCTCAAAGGTCCATAAATCTTGAACAAAAATATGGCCCTCACTCAGTCTTATTAACCACTCTTTTCTCCATTTAGGGAAAGCAAGCATGGCAGTACCACCTCTGCAACCGCAAGCAGACAACAAATATATAACCAACATGTTGTCGTGTGAACTACTTGTTATATTGCTTCTCCCCAACATTTTTGCGTCCCAAACAATCATTAACACCCTGCCGGGCTATTCTGGTGATCTCCCTTTCAAGCTTGAAACCGGGTGAATACGTGTATATATATATATGTTTGTTTTTTATGCTAATTACTGTTTTATTGTAACTTGAGGAAGGTGTCGATGAAGATTATGGATTTTGTAATTAAACGTACAGGTATGTAGGCGTGGGGAGTTGGATGATGTGCAGCTTTTCTACTATTTCATTGAGTCTGAGAGGAGTCCAAAAGATGATCCTCTAGTGCTTTGGCTCACCGGAGGCCCGGGTTGTTCTGCCTTTTCTCGCCTAGTCTATGAAAATAGGTATGCATCTGAACCTTTACCATGTCACCTATGGAAGAGATATAATGGGGCTGTTGGGACTGTTCGGACACCTTGGCATTGTTAATCTCCCTTACAAGGATGCAGACCTGATTGATTAACAATGCCAGATTCCCTTTTGATCAATCTGCATTGATCTCTATAATTATTTATAACTTTTATTCAATGATGGTGGCATGGATTGGAACTATAAAAGCTATAGCCAAGTATAAAGAGATGCAGATTGTGATCAAAAGGGAATGTGGCGGTGTTAATCAATCACAGCTGCATCATTACGAGATGAATTTAATTAAGAAATGTGATATACATCATTTTCTTGTCCTTCTTCAATTCTCTTACTTTTGAAAATTACTATTAGATCTGCAGAGCCTATGTGAGGGATTCAGATGAGCCCTTCAGATCCAATAATAATTTTCTAAAGTGAGATGATGAAAAAAGGACAGGCCATAAAATGAATCATTTCACTTTAATTAATGATCCTACAATAATTAGCTAGAGATCAATGGTACTTACACATGGCACAATGCAATTTTACTGACTTTTTATTTTTACACGTGATAAACGTCAAACTAACAGAAATAGATTGAGGGTCCGTTTGAATTTACGATTTCAAAAAATGAGATTTGAAAAATTGATTTTTAAAAAAGTAGTTAAGCATTTGACAAAATTACAGTTTGACCTTTAAAATCGTAGGTTTTAACATTTAAAATTCTGTGTTTTAAAAAAAACTTCATTGACTGCGATTTGAAAAAGCAGTTTTCAACGTTCTCAATACGTAATTTTTTATAAATATAATTTCTAAACGATTATTTAAAATCGTGTATATATATATATATATATATATATATATATATATATTATTGCCGTAGTTTCTACGGTTCATAAAGAGTAAGAAAAACGCAGTACCTGCCATTAATCCTAATCGAGCCAGCAGCCTAACAGATCAGATGTTTCTTTTTCTTTTTTTCTTTTTTTCTTTTTTAATATTTTTATTAGTCCAAGGGATGGGTGTTTATTAATTAGAGATAGCTCGGTTGGAACTTGAGCCAGGTCAAAATCAATTAAAAAAAAAAAAAATGTTATCTACACATTTCTTGTTCTTATACATATTTTTTTGTGCGATTTTCTCATCCGATCGATCAATCTCATTAATTTTGAATTTAAGTTAATAGACGTGACAACCGTATATATATGATATTAACCATATAAATTGAGACGTATATATGCTCAAAAGAATGTGCAGAAAATCTACTAATAATAATATATATCCAAATTAATTTGGGTTAAAACAATTTATGATTCATTTAATAAGTATCTAAATTAGGATTGGGTAGTTGTACATTTGAATTTATTTTAGCTTTAAATACAAATTTAATAATTGTGGTTTACGACTTTATCAACAAGCTCATTCAGTTTTCAAAAGTGTTAAATTTAGTCATTGTGCTTTTCACCTTTATCAATATGGTCCTTCTGCTTATATGTCGTCTAAAAAACTAACATAATTTTTACCATGTGTACAAAAAATCACGTAAGACTTATAAATTAAAGCACGGTCACATATTATTATTATAGATCCCATATACAACAGTTGTTTTTTTTTTTTTTTCTTTCTATTTTTTTTTCTTTCAATACTTAAAACGTTTCTCAAAATTTTACCAAACCAAAACTATATATAGTCTCTAATTCGTTTTGATGGCTCTTGATTTCTTGGAACTCCTACGGTATTAATCGATCTACCGTGTAGATTTTCTCAAATATTAACTATTGTTTTCAAAATAAATGATTCAGATTTAGTCATATCAGCATTTGTCACTTCTAATTAGAAGGTAATTACAAATATGTAATTAATACTGAGTTGTTAAATCTGATAAATTAAATGGTGATAAATTAAAGAAGCCTAACCCTGTTGAAACCAATCTGCTTTCATTCTTGGCAGAAACATTGCAGAAAATGTGTTGCTAGCTCAAGAGCTTGTGAGAAATTATCATAGAAAGGATGGCAAGCCTCGGTATACTTTGAAAATAGACTTGATGAAAGCCTACGATTCCTTAAACTGGGATTTTATTATTCAATCACTACAAAAAAATCACCTTTTCTTGACAGTTTTTTTTAAGACGGTTTTGAAAACCATCTAGAATTATAGTTTTATAGACGATTTTATAAAACCGTCTGTAAATTTACAGACGGTTTTATCAAAACCGTCAAAGAATTAATTTACAGACGGTTTTTTTAAATACCGTCTATAAATTTACAGACGGTTTTAATATAACCGTCTGAAAATTAAAATATACAGACGGTTTTATTAAAACCGTCTGTAAATTTACAGACGGTTTTATAAAACCGTCTAGAAATTAATATTCAAACTAATTTCCAGACGGTCTGCAAATTTAGAGACGGTTTTATTAAAACGTCTATATATTTTAATTTTTAGACGGTTTTATTAAAACCGTCTGTAAATTTACAGACGGTTTTAATAAAACCGTCTAGAAATTAATATTCAAATTTATTTAGAGACGGTTTTAATAAAACCATCCTTAAGTCAACAGTTTACAGACGGTTTATTTTTGAAACCGTCTGTAACATTTTTCCTTTTTCTTTTTTTTTTTTCTTTTCTTTTCCTGTTTTTTTCTTTTTAAAACCCATCTCTCTCTCAGAGCCGAAACCCATCTTTCTTTTCCTGTTGTTTCTTTCTTCCTCTTCATGTACGAAACCTATCTCTCTCTCAAAGCCTCTTCGTTCTTCTTCCTCTCTCTGGCCTTCGATTGAAGACGGACGTCAACAGCATCTGGACGGTCGGCAGGAACGGGACGCGCGACGGGATCTGGACGGTCGGCTAGAACGGGACGCGCGACGGATTCTCTCGACGGATTTCGGCCGGATCCGGCCGGATCTGTTGAACGTACGCCGGTGTACGTGCGTGGGTTTGACAGATCCGGCCGAAACCCACGCTCGGCCGGATCTGTGGTCGGAATACAAAGAGAGATCCGGCCCTTCCTCTCTCTTTCTCTCCCCCCTCCGGCCATCCTCGTCACCACTATTTCCCAAACCATTGGACGGATCTAACTGTGCTCATAACAATCTTTGGTTTTTTTTTGGGTTTGGATTGTGTTTGTTTATTTTGTATTTGCTTTTGATTTGGAGTTAATGTTTGATGGGTAGTGCGAGAGGTGCGGTGGAGAAGAAGCTGATGGAGATGGAGAACGTGCGCATACGTGCGACTGTGACGACCTTCCGGTGGTTCCTTTAGCCGGCGAGATGGTGGAGATATTGAAATGGACAACCTTCTGGTGGTCCTTCAGCCGGATGGACAAAAATAATTATAATTATAAATATATTAGAAAATAATAATGATTATAATTTAAAAAAAAAAAATTATTTTTTTTAAAAAAAAAACAAATTGTGGACGGTTTTGGGCAAAACCGTCCATAATTTTCTGGACGGTTTTTCTCAAACCGTCCAAAATCAGTTATGGACGGTTTGGTCCAAACCGTCTGGATTTGCGGACGGTTTGACCCAAACCGTCCATAACCCGGATTAGCGACACAAATTCATGGACGGTTTGAAACCATCCAGAAAAAACCGTCTGGACTTTTTTCCAGACAGTTTTTTGCAATTTCTGGATGGTTTGAAACCGTCCAGAATTGCCAAATTTTTTGTAGTGAATGTTTGGCTTGTCTCGGGTTTCCAGAAAAGTTCATCAATTGGATTAAAGTTTATATAACTTCCCCTAGATTTTCTGTATCTTTAAATGGTACTCTTACATGATATTTTAAAGGGGCTAAGGGGCTGAGACAAGGGGATCCTCTTTCCCCTTATTTGTTTGTCATTGCCATGGAAGTGCTATCTCAGATTTTGAAGGAATACACTTCTGTTGGTTCTGGTTTTAAATTCCATTACTGTTGCTCTAAATTGAAGTTAACCCATCTATGCTTTGCAGATGATCTTCTCATTTTTTTTCTGAGGCTGATATGTCATCTATTTCTATCATTCAAGCGGCTCTTATGGAATTTGAGCAATTATCTGGTCTGAAAGCTAACCCGGCAAAAAGTTCTTTTTTTTGTTCGGGTGTTTCCTCTGGTTTGAAGATCTCTTTGTTGGATAAACTACAGATGAAGGAGGGTCATTTTCCTATCAGATACTTAGGAGTTCCTTTGATCTCTACGAAGCTGTCTGCATCTGATTGTAAGGTTCTGGTTGATAGAATTTCAGGCCGTATAGGTTCATGGACCTCAAAGAACCTCTCTTTTGCTGGAAGACTTCAGTTGTTATCCTCAGTTCTCTATAGTCTTCAAGTCTTTTGGTTAGGGATTTTCATCCTTCCAAAGAAGATTATTAGGGATATTAGTCAAAAGTTTAATCGGTTTTTGTGGAATGGAAAAGATAGTAATTCTGCTAAAGCTAAAGTAGCTTGGAATGATGTTTGTTTTCCTAAGAAAGAGGGAGGTCTTGGATTGAAAAATTTAGAAGTTTGGAATAGAACTTCTATTATGAGGCATATCTGGAACTTATTTGCTTGTGCTGGATCCATTTGGGTTGCTTGGATTAAAATGTACTTGCTGAAAGGTAGGAGTTTATGGAGTGTGAACATTCCTCAGGATTGTTCTTGGTGTTGGAGAAGTCTTCTTAAACTTCGGAATGTTGTTAGGGACTTTATTTCTTTTGAGGTTGGAGATGGTCAGAATATTCATTTATGGTTTGATAATTGGCATCCTTGTGGTGTATTGATTGAAAGGTATGGTTCTCGGGTTGTTTATGATGCTAGAAGTGGGCTAAATTCTAAACTTTCTTCTGTTTTGAGTAATGGGAATTGGTGCTGGAATCCGGCCAGGTCTGAGGATCTTGTTGCTATTCAAAGTCGCCTACCTGAAATTGTTTTGGGCCATGTTGATAAGCCAGTTTGGAAGATTGCTCGGAATGGTTCTTTTGTGAGTTCTGAAACCTGGAATTTCTTGAGGGATAAGAAAGCTGAAGTTGAATGGTGGCATCTGATTTGGTTTCCTTATGCTATCCCAAAACATGCCTTTATTCTTTGGTTAGCAGTACAAAACAGGTTAACAACAAGTGATCGCCTTCTTGTTTGGGGTTTCAATGGAGATCCTCTTTGTGGGTTCTGTCATCATGTTATTGAAAGTAGAAATCATCTTTTTTTTGAATGTAGTTTCAGTTCTAGAATTTGGAAGTCTTGTATACAGAGGTGTCCTGGTGTGCCTTGTTCGCTTGACTGGCAGGTTTTGTTGACAGAGGGTTGCAGAAATTGGAAGAAGAAAACTATGTTGGGGGTTTTGTGTAGGTTGATTTTTGGATCTGCTATACATGGTTTATGGAAAGCTAGAAATGCTATTCGGTTTTGTGGAGTTCCTTATACTGAGGAGCAGATTCTTAAGAGGATATTTTGGGATGTTAGAACCCGGATTTCTGGGAAAGGCTCTTTCAAGAAGACTAGAGAAAATGTTTTGCTTTGTCAGATTTGGAATTTAGATGATTCTGTTTTGAACTAATTCCAGTCTGTTATTTTTAGTTTGTTGTTGTTTGGTTGCAATTTGTTTTGTTTTGTCGACAGATGTTGTTTTGTTTGGCTACAGTTTTGTTTCTGCAGTTTGGTTGGTTTTGTTGAGTTGCTTTTGTGTAACTCTGTTTTGGTGGTTTAGTTGTTAATAATATGCTTACTTATTCATCTAAAAAAAAAAATTAAATGGTGATATTGTATTTACAGTACTATAGAATACCTTAGAAATTTTAGTGAATCCTAATCTAGTTTTGACTAACTAGTAACTATTACATGTATATATATATATTTTTAATGAACCAATTCTTTACAAAATCCTTTGCATTGGATAGGGGATTTAATAAAATGAATCAGAAATTATATTTGCCTCGTTCATACTTGGTTGTATAGTAGGCCCGCTTTCATTTGACTATGCGAATTCCAGCAGGAGCTCCCCGACATTTAAATTGAACCCATACTCGTGGACAAAGGTACGTTTGAGGTTTTTTTTAATTTATTTTAATTAGGCTAATTATTTATGCATTTTGTCAATATATATTATATATACAAAGTGGTGACAATATATATTTCTCTAGGTTGCCAACATAATATTTCTAGATGCACCCGCCGGCACTGGATTCTCGTATGCCAACAGTTGGGAAAGGATACAGCATGACTGATACACTCTCAGCAGCACAAACCTATACTTTTCTAAGGAAGGTGATGATCAGTTAAATATTGTTAGATATTAATTGGGAAATATTATTGAATTTTGAAAATTAAGAAAGAGAGCACTTAATTAACAGTGATTATTTATGATTTAATTCAAGAAATTTGCACAAGCATGCATGCTAACTGTTGATGATGATTTTCATCCCGGTGACGTGGCAGCCTCAAATTCACCCCTTTGCCTGTAACCTGCAACAAAACAAAGACCCGCTGGGGGTTGGCCGGCGGTGCCTCCTCCGACGCCCAAATCAGTTGGAGTGTGAGAGGGAAAGAGTATGAAGCTTAATGTTAGATTCGATTCCTACCTCTTAGATGATAGGTATATATATATACTCCACTTTACTGTTGATGAATAGCAAAAAGTCTTGTTATTGTACAGTGTGAACAGTGACCGGTAAGGTGTGAAGATGCTAGGCATGGTGCTACCTACTAATTTCTGACCTGATTTGACAAGTACTAAGATCCTAATAAATGCTAAGGATCCTGATGACTCCCGACCAACCATATGTTCCTGAGACCTTGGTCATTCCCGACCAAGCGTATAACCCGAGTAGTCGTTCCCGACAGAGCATATAATCCGACACGTGCACTACCCGAGTGGGGAATAATAATTCCCCAACAGTTACCCCCCAATTCTTTTATCTCTTTTTTGAGATAAAGAGAATTAAGCAAGGGAATTATGGAAATCGATGCTTCGAAATTCTAGAATCTCAAATTTTCGCACTTCTTGAGCTTTGGCCGTGATAAGGTGACTTTTCTTGAGCTTTGGCCGGGTTCCAAGTTTTTGTAATTTTCCAAGACTTCTCATAATAACTCCATAGATTCATGGATGCCAAACTTATAATGCTTATTGTAGTTTTCATGAAAACTTGAAAATTTTATAATAACTAACTCTCATTAGGCAAGGGTCGTGATGGGTCGTCAACAAAGGCTTTGGTGAGTTGAATCCGAGGAAGGGGCTGACCCGCCTATCCGAGCTGCCCCTTATCCGAGGAGGTAAGTAGGTGGAATTGATCCCGGCCGTAGAGGTTTTGGACAGGGAGCATCCTGTCATCCGTGTTGCTAAAAAACCAAAGTGTTGTCGTGTCCTTGGAATGCTATGTAGGGATTCTCCATTGGAATCATGAGGTCGGGCCATCAATTCGTCTTCGTGTCCGAGAAAGAGCTCTGCACCTATTATGGTGGTTTCGAACTCGCTTTACCCCCCAAACTCCCGAGCACACGCCTGGTGCTGCTACGGACAATGCTGTTGTAATAAAGATCAAGGTCTCGGGGGTGGTATCCCTTAAGCCTTTATATTTTAATAGGTGCGCCCAATGTCTTAAGAGTTGCAATAGAACGAGGTATCTAGTCTGATAATTCTGTCATCCCCATCCTCTGATTAGTTGCCTTTTTGAGCTATTGTTTCGGTGTCAGAGGCGCTCGGGCAATTCGCTTTAGTAAGTAGGGAAGTCCAAACCCCGATGGGGTATCTTAATGCACAACTGGGAGCCCATTTACTCAAACCAACAAGATTCATGCGGATCTCCTTACCCGAGAAGGGGTTTTTGTGCTTCCCTGTCTAAGGAAGACCTCCTTATCCAAGGAGGGATTTTCCATGAGTGGCTTCATCCTCTCTGTTGCATTATTCCTTAACAAAAACCCGAATGTCAATGGTGCTCTGTTTCCAAATTTTGTCCCAGAGAACGTCTTCTCATGATGATTTTTACCGAGGTTATGCTCCTCATTGATTTTTTACCGAGGTGATGCTCCTCATTGTGATTTTTTATGCCTTGCGAATAAGGTTTCCTGCAAATAGAATCTGTTAGTAAATGAAAATTTAGCTAACTTACTTCTGGGGGAGTGTATAACCAACAGTCGTCTGGGGCTGTCACCGAATGAGAATTGTCCTGGTCCAAGGGAGGGTGATTGATTTTGGTTCCTGTGAGGTTCCCGAGAATATCACAAAGCTGGATGACTGCTCAGCTTCTACCCGATAGAGAGAACAACCTGTTGTGTGCGTAGTGACTATCCGAGCAGAAATTGCCGAAATGTCTGTAAGTAGTCCCATAACTGGTAGCTTGTGCAACATTTCGCAGGGGCAATCAGTCCCCTCTGCAATTTTGGTGCCACCTCCTTATCTGAAGGAGGACCCCCTTATCTAAGGAAGAATTTTACGAGTATCCCGATCCGCTGGATAGATGCTTTTATGCCACCTCCTAGCCACAGAAGGTGGTGTTCTTGAATGGAGCTTTACCTCTTGAGCAAATTTGCTTCGGAATCGGAGGAGCTGAAATATCGGCGCATAAATCTTTGTAGAATCTGCAAATTGCTAAAAATGCATATATAGATGTGCTCTTTCCAAAGGGGAAAATAGCAAGTTAGCATGAGATAAGCAGGTCTTTAGCTAATATTCCCCCCTAAAGAACTGTGGCCATTTGTACAAAATTGCCTAAGTTATTTATCAAGGGTGCATGAATAAATCCAAATTACTTGTTTCAGACAACCACATTTTGCTTCAAAGATGGCTTAACACATCCTAGAGATTGCTGAGAACAAGGAAGACTATAACAAGCCTCACAAGTCTTTATCCGCAATGTTCATGCTAAACCGAGTTACCCCCCTTACCCGAAGGAGGATAATCTAAATGTAAAAACCGAGTTACCCCCCTTATCCGAAGGAGGGTAACCGAAAAAGCTTTGACTTACTCCCCTTAACCGAATGAGGATAAGAAATTTTATGCCGGGTTGTCCCCCTATCCGAGTGAGGGTAACCGAAAAAGTTTTATGCCAAGTTACCCCCCTATCCAAGTGAGGGTAACCGAAAATGCTTTAACTTACCCCCCTTAACCGAAGGAGGATAAGAAATTTTTTGCCGAGTTACCCCCTTATCCGAGTGAGGATAACCGAAAATTTTTTTTGCCGAGTTACCCCCCTATCCGAGTGAGGATAACCGAAAAAATTTTATGCCAAGTTACCCCCCTATCCGAGTGAGGGTAACCGAAAATGCTTTAACTTACCCCTCTTAACCGAAGGAGGATAAGAAATTTTTTGCCGAGTTACCCCCCTATCCGAGTGAGGATAACCGAAAAAAATTTATGCCAAGTTACCCCCCTATCCGAGTGAGGGTAACCGAAAATGCTTTAACTTACCCCCCTTAACCGAAGGAGGATAAGAAATTTTTTGCCGGGTTACCCCCCTATCCGAGTGAGGGTAACCGAAAAAGCTTTAACTTACCCCCCTTAACCGAAGGAGGATAAGAATTTTTTGCCGGGTTACCCCCCTATCCGAGTGAGGGTAACCGAAAATGCTTTAACTTACCCTCCTTAACCGAAGGAGGATAAGAAATTTCTTGCCGAGTTACCCCCTATCCGAGTGAGGATAACCGAAAAATTTTTATGCCAAGTTACCCCCCTATCCGAGTGAGGGTAACCGAAAATGCTTTAACTTACCCCCCTTAACCGAAGGAGGATAAGAAATTTTTTGCCGGGTTACCCCCCTATCCGAGTGAGGGTAATCGAAAAAGCTTTAACTTACCCCCCTTAACCGAAGGAGGATAAGAATTTTTTGCCGGGTTACCCCCCTATCCGAGTGAGGGTAACCGAAAAATTTTTATGCCGAGTTACCCCCCTATCCGAGTGAGGATAACCGAAAAAATTTTATGCCAAGTTACCCCCCTATCCGAGTGAGGGTAACCGAAAATGCTTTAACTTACCCCCCTTAACCGAAGGAGGATAAGATATTTTTTGCCGAGTTACCCCCCTATCCGAGTGAGGATAACCGAAAAAATTTTATGCCAAGTTACCCCCCTATCCGAGTGAGGATAACTGAAAATGCTTTAACTTACCCACTTTAACCGAAGGAGGATAAGAAATTTTTTGCCGGGTTACCCCCCTATCCGAGTGAGGGTAACCGAAAAAGCTTTAACTTACCCCCCTTAACCGAAGGAGGATAAGAATTTTTTGCCGGGTTACACCCCTATCCGAGTGAGGGTAACCGAAAAATTTTTATGCCGAGTTACCCCCCTATCCGAGTGAGGATAACCGAAAATTTTTTATGCCAAGTTACTCCCCTATCCGAGTGAGGGTAACCGAAAATGCTTTAACTTACCCCCTTAACCGAAGGAGGATAAGAAATTTTTTGCCGAGTTACCCCCTATCCGAGTGAGGATAACCGAAAAAATTTTATGCCAAGTTACCCCCCTATCCGAGTGAGGGTAAACGAAAATGCTTTAACTTACCCCCCTTAACCGAAGAAGGATAAGAAATTTTTTGCCGGGTTACCCCCCTATCCGAGTGAGGGTAACCGAAAAAATTTTATGCTAAGTTACCCCCTATCCGAGTGAGGATAACCGAAAAAATTTTATGCCAAGTTACCCCCCTATCTGAGTGAGGGTAACCGAAAATGCTTTAACTTACCCCCCTTAACCGAAGGAGGATAAGAAATTTTTTGCCGAGTTACCCCCCTATCCGAGTGAGGATAACCGAAAAAATTTTATGCCAAGTTACCCCCCTATCCGAGTGAGGGTAACCGAAAAAATTTTATGCCAAGTTACCCCCTATCCGAGTGAGGGTAACCAAAAATGCTTTAAAAATGCACCGTCATCTTAAAGAATTCAAGCATTGCAAAATATCATTTTCCATAAATTACCATATATTGCGAATAGGCTAAATCATGAATAAAAATGCCAAGAATAGACTTATCTCATTTCGGAGCCTTGACACGTTCCGCTCAATATGTCGTCGGAAGAATCTTCGTAATACGCAACTCGAAAAAGTGGTCTCAGGAAATACCCCCTCGGGGTGCTCGCAGACTCGGAATGGAGAGTGAACTCGGCACATGTCAAGCTCGGGGAGATGCATGAGGATCCTCGGATGGCTTGCTCGGTATGTAGAGCAAACTCGGTATGCAGAACAAAGAACTCGAGAAGGTGGTGAATTCAGGATGCTACCCTTCATTTCTGTCGGGCGTGGATAAATGCAGGGTGTTAAGGCGACGTTAGCACAAGCGACCACATTATGGCCCTCAGGTCCGTAGTAGTGAATACATGTGGGCCCAATGTCCTGTTGCTGACCCATTTTGAAAATTTAAAAGAGCCTTTACATATATATGAACATATCCGAGAAGACTCCTCCTAGCTCCTTCCGATCACCTAGTCACTTGGACCGCTCAGAAACCCATATGCTCCCCGCCTTCTTTGGCCCCTACATACCGATCGGGGACCTACCTATCCTGTCACTTGAGTCTCCAAGTGTAGTCCGTCATGCTTCCCCCTGCCAAGCCATATGCCTAAAGACGTGTAGCTGCGACATAGGAGCTTCGTGATGTTCAACGGTGTTGAGAGTCAAGGTCCCTGGACTATGCTTGAGATCGCAGGCCGAGAAAATGGTTTCACTTGATCGGAGTCCGGTACTCGAGGTGTTTTGATACCAATGATTCGTAAGGAAAATGACAGCCGAGCTCAGATCTTATGGCCGTTTCTGCTTGCCGGCAAGCTTCTGCGAGGCGTTTTTAAGGGACCCAACCGGTGCAATTAACAGAGCAAAGACAGTTAAGGTCCCTAGACCACTCTACACATGGCCGAGTGGGACATAAAGCTGGCTGGAGCTTATTGGTGCGGTTGCAAGTCGAGCACCAATCCTGGTCCCACGATTGAGCTTCCCATCCTAATAACTCTCACTGGAGCGGTTCTACACTCCTGCCCCAAAGCTTTGCCCATTGCACTTTCCAGTTGATCGTCGCTTCTTTGCCGAGCCCTTGCTCAGCTCGCCGATGAATCCTCAAGCCATTGTCATAAGATGTCGGGAAGAATCAAGCCATTGACATGTTGAGGCCACTAGGACAGTTATAGATAAACGAACTGTGTGCTCCAGTGCAGCCACAAACTTCACAATGGCTTTCTATCTTGTTCTTCTTTCTTTTTGGAATGCAGTATCCCGAGCCACGCAATCATCCACATTATCTCCAACCGTGCAAATCTTCACCGGGTAGCCAAAACAGCTATCTGCAATGTTTCTTTCACAAATTGCCTTGCCTCACTGAAGGCACAAGCTGACACCCGCATCTCAGCATTCCTTGCAAGAGCGGACCCGACAAGCCTCCTATTGCACCAAAGAGAACCGCACGCACCAATAGGCGTTTCTACCAAAGAGATAGCACGTCTCCCTGACTGTGTCTTTGTCCAAGTTCGAGCAACTCACCGACAAGCGCTTTGTGTAAACGGGCTCGTGTACTTCGACCCATTAACGGGCGCCGGATGTCTCACCATCTCACTATCTCTGAACTGGTAAAGTTATCGGCTAATTTGGAACGATAAAGCTACCCCAACAGCCAAAGAAGAAAACCTGTACTCATCGACCACACCGAGGCTGCGTCCTCACCGATTGAGCCCCTCGTAACCTTTTCACGGTTAACCCAGTTCACCAACTTGGTCCTCTTCATGGCCAGAACTTGTGTCCTCACGCCCCGGAGACTCCGCTTTCAACCATATATAATATTCCTGGCTCAATGAGCTATTGCTATCATTCCCATGTGCAGATCTACATATCTTCATGTGTATCAAGCCGTTGTGTATTCGGCGATTTCTGGAAAGTTGAACTTGTGTTGGGTTCACAATAGAGATGAATATGCATAGAGTTTATTGGGCGCTGTCTCGGTTGAACATGGACTAGACCGATCAACACGCTGCAGAGTTTGCTCACAGAGAATGTGGATTTGACTGACACTCTGCGGGGTTTGCTCACCGACATCGCGACCCATTGTTTGTAGAACTTGCAAATGGAGACGTAGGGAGCCAAAGAGGGACGAGCCAAGAGGGAGAGTCCGTGACTGAACTGCTGGTCGGGTCTGTCGAGAAGCACCGTGGGCCTGCATGGGCCATGCAAACAGCTTAGAAGACCCCACGTGTAAACCAAACTTGCTCGGAAGACCCCGCGCTCGGATTGTGAGCCTTGGCATGTATATGCGCATAACCTTGACCGAAATCCAGAGCCGCGTGCTGAAACCGACCTAGCTTGTGAACGGAACCGAGACCGAGCCCCTCGAACTGGGGGGGGGGTCTTGATAACGGTAGTATGAATCATGCCTCACAATGAGTGACCGAGTTGAGATTTTTGAGAAGCCTCTCCGGATCCACACCATAAATTTTCAAATTGCGTGTAACTTGGAGGGTGAGCCATGGCGGCGCGATCTGTGAACGAACAAGGATTTTCAAATTTAGGCAAAAGTGTCGCCTTGGTGCACCAAATCGAGTCCAGGTAGTGATAGTTCTGAAAGCCCATCAGAGTTCCCGATCAGCTTTGCCCGCTTGCAGCTTCTACTTGCCGAGGACTTTGATTGTTACACTAGAGTTCTCGGTGGGAGGTCGGCATAGTCGGAGCACACCTCCTGCTGCTAGCCGAGAAAGTTCAGTGCCCGTGGCCAATGATCCTGAAGTGTGCCGACCCACCTTCTAGAAGACCTTTCAATTTAAAACCCGATGAACTGGAGACGACGTCCCCTTCGTACGCCGGTCCTCTCTTCATACTAGGGTTGTTACGATCTGAACGAAGGTGAAGCCAGGGAGGTCAAATTGAGCCCGAGTCCGAAAACTGTACTGAAGCTACCATCACTGCCGACTGAACCTCTTTCTCTTCTAACTGGTACTCGAGGTGCTTTGACACCCTTGAGTTGCAAGGAAACCGGTAACCGAGCTCAAACATGAAACTCATCGATGTTAGCTACCAAGTATCTCTCAATTTGCTGAGATAAGGTGGGCCCAGCTCTACATAACAAACAGCTATCCGAGATCTCACAGGACTCCAAATGAAAAGAGCAGGTTCTTGAGGAAGGGGAGGTTGGTGAAGTCGAGCATCTGGGTCTGGAGATCGCATCCATGTGCATACCCACATACTTCCGTGCGTAGAGTTTGCTGGGTACTTTTCCGAAAATCCCATTGTTGGCTTTCACCCTGAGAACCCCAACCTAGCGTTCTCTTGGATGTTGTTCGGGAAT
Organism: Alnus glutinosa; assembly: GCF_958979055.1. NCBI lineage: Eukaryota > Viridiplantae > Streptophyta > Magnoliopsida > Fagales > Betulaceae > Alnus > Alnus glutinosa. Next base: position 23,295,450 of record NC_084896.1, read on the forward strand.
TTGATCTATATACTTGCCGAAGAGCCGCGGAGTCTGTTCACCGACCACAGCGGATAGCCCGAGAGCTTGCTCTGCATCTCAGGGATCAAACCCGTTAATGGTGTCACAGTTTGTTGCCTAGAGCCTTCGAGGTGCGCCATTACTCGTTTGATGCGAATTAAGTGGGCTTAGGAAGCCCGTACAGAGATGATCGAGTTGATGTTGACCTTTAAAGACCTGAAAATCCGAGAGGCATGGAGCTTGTGTGAACCATCAGTTTTGTTCCTTCATCCTTTTTGCTTTACGGGCTATTCTTCCAACAGAACTTGGTGGTCTAATTTGCTACACAGACCTTCACTGAGATTTGTTCAGAAGCTTAATCCATAAGCACCTAGAGAAAATGGCTCCACTTAGTTGGTGATAGTGTCGTCGGAATGCACAGGCCCAGCCATCAGAAACCCCTCCCAAGAGCTGGGTACCGAGAGCCTGCTCCAAATCCTATCCCGGTAACGACTGTCCGGAGATCGGTCGGGGTTTTCGATCAATCTTGACCGCTCGTAGCTTCTTTTTTTTTTTTTTTCTGGGGACCTTGATGGTTCCGTGGTGGTACTCGGTGCCCAGATGTGGGCTCTCGGTGCAATGAAGACACAGTGCTCGTCTCCTCTAGCTCACTGATGAATTGAATATCACAGTGGGTTGGTGACTGGTACGGGGGTGTCTCGGTACCCTCAAGTTGTAAGAATCTTTTTATTTTTTAAAGGAGTTGTAAAGAAACTTGTCAATATTTGCATCCAAGTGTCGCCCCACTTGTAGGGATCAAGAAACTCTGAGGCCATGGCCTATGCAAAAGCTCAATACGTGTGATATCTGTGGAAGTGTGAAAGCACAGCGAAGTGGAGGCGGTGTGAGAATCCCATTATCCTGCGTAGGAAGTTTCTGATGAAAGCCACCGCGGGTCTCATGCCTGACTTGCAACCACACCGATGAGCTCCTGTTAGCTGTCAACCCAAGCATTCCTAGCAAAGTTTAAGCCGAGAATGCACAACTCCTTGGTGAAGGCGAGGCTCTAGGATGCCAAAAAATGGTTTTGAAAACTTTTGAATCTAGCCCTTGATCCGCACTGTTGCAGCCTGCATGCATAAACACGTGCTCACTTGCATGTGCCATGCAAACGATTCAGGAAGCTACGCGACTCATTATCCGAGTCAACATGCACAGGGAGGTCCTGGCTCACTCTACGTGCCGAAATTCTGACTCGGCTGAAACCTACAGCGACGTGCCGACACCAATCTGGCTAATGACCGGGACCGAGACCAAGCTCCTCGAACTAGGGAGATCCTAATGATAGCCAGCTCTCTAGCGACAGAACCAATTCTAGCGGGCCCCGATCTAAAGGCTAATCCGACAGGTCGCTTCACATCGAAACGGTCGGACCTGTATTGCCCTGAGCCAGTGTTGGAAAACCTTCGAGTTCAAACTGGTGTCGTTAGGACTCATTCTTGCGGGTCTCACTGCCTTGATCCACATCTTGCGAACGAAGGCTACCTGGTAGGCGAGGAAAGTGCGTGGTGGGTGCAGCCGATGAGTTGGGGTTATCTGGTTCTCGGCGCCGCGGAGGCCATCTGGATCAACAATAGGGAAGCTGGCCAAAAAACCAATCGATATTGACGCACCAAGAGCTTGTTCCTCTGTGTCGGTGCATATGAGTCTTTTGTTTTTTCTTTCATTCTTGTTGAAGTCATCGAGGTCCCAAACGCCCTTCTTCTTCTTTCCAACACTGGCGCACCTGGGTTCCCACAACCAAATGCTCTGTAAACGAATTTCAAAGTTTCCTATGTATCTCCAGCAGACTCAGCAACGGCAGGAAGGAAGAGGCGATGCGGAAATTCCATCTTGAGTTTTTGACTCTTGTAGCCGAAGAGAACCTGTACAAAAGGTTTTTGATGAAGATAACACAGATCTGAAATCAGTAGACACCGATTCAGTACTTCCAAATGCGAACCAAAACTAATAATCATAGATTTGCAGTAACTAAGCCCAAATCTACTGCCCATAAATTCAGATCTGTGAAAATCCACAGTTGACGAAAGACTTGTTCTGCCAATCACCGCCTCCGGATTTTTCTTTTGCAAGAACGATTAAAATCGTTCCCACAGACGGCGCCAAACTGTTGATGATGATTTTCATCCCGGTGACGTGGCAGCCTCAAATTCACCCCTTTGCCTGTAACCTGCAACAAAACAAAGACCCGCCGGGGGTTGGCCGGCGGTGCCTCCTCCGACGCCCAAATCAGTTGGAGTGTGAGAGGGAAAGAGTATGAAGCTTAATGTTAGATTCGATTCCTACCTCTTAGATGATAGGTATATATATATACTCCACTTTACTGTTGATGAATAGCAAAAAGTCTTGTTATTGTACAGTGTGAACAGTGACCGGTAAGGTGTGAAGATGCTAGGCATGGTGCTACCTACTAATTTCTGACCTGATTTGACAAGTACTAAGATCCTAATAAATGCTAAGGATCCTGATGACTCCCGACCAACCATATGTTCCTGAGACCTTGGTCATTCCCGACCAAGCGTATAACCCGAGTAGTCGTTCCCGACAGAGCATATAATCCGACACGTGCACTACCCGAGTGGGGAATAATAATTCCCCAACACTAACGTCAATTTATTTATTTATTTCTTTTCTAACTGTTTTGGATCGGATTGTGACACATGCAGTGGCTTATGGCTCACTCAACATTCCTCAGAAATCCACTCTACATTGCTGGTGATTCTTATTCGGGCATTGTTGTCCCAATTATTGTTCAAGATATATCTGATGGTACGTAATTAATTTCGATCTGTGCATGAAAACTCTACAGTGATCATGAAAACTCTACGTACAATGATTACTATATATTACCACTACTACTAGGTACTATTATTATTATTTTGAGCAATATTGTGGAGCTTTCACTCGATCATGACGCATGCATGGTTTTTTTATACATATAGCTAATGAAGATGGACATAAGCCAACTATGAATCTCCAAGTAAGTGCTGGATAATTCGAATAAACTAATTATTATTAATTTTTTTTTTTTTAATGAATAAAAGCTTTCATTTAATCAACTTAACCATATACAACTCTCCGGTTAAAACTGGATGCACTCTCCCTAGAAGGGAAGAAACAAACTCATTGCTCTTAGGACAGGATCTCTATACTCTATACAAAAAAACCAATCAATACAAACCACAACCCAGCTATACAGATACAAACAAAGAAGACAACCTCCTACCATAAAACAGAGTAACCATACAGCAGAAACTAAATCATAGGACTCAAATTCCACAGCTTAGCAAGCATCTTATCACTACAAAAAAAGCCGTAAATCGCCGCGTGTCTACAGTACATGTTACTGTAGACACGCGGCCAGATGGCAGCGTGTTTCTCTGGACACGCTGGCAGATGTAGCGTACAAACAATTGGCAGCGTGTATAAATTACACGCTGCCAGATGGCAGCGTTTAATTTATACACGCTGCCATCTGGCCGCGTGTATAAATTACACGTTGCCAGATGGCAGCGTGTATTTTATACACGTGGCTAACTGAAAAACACTTTTTTGGGATTCCCTTTTATTTTTTTTTTTTTTAAAAAAAAACATATAAATTGGAGTATAAAATTGCTATGTACCCTATACCAAATTAGAGTATATAAACTAATTAGTTTTATACAGTACTTGTATTTAAATTTTTTGGAATTTATTTATATTAAAAATTCCTATTATATACCCCAACAATAAATTTGTGCTAAATTTGTTCTACACATACTTATAGTTATGTTTTAGGGTTTACATGCAAGTTGAGTTTCTTGAATATGGTTTATGCGTTAGGACTTAATTTATTGTATGTGTAGTACATACTCTCAGGGTTAGGGTTCGTTGAACATCCATCTGAATGTGTTCGCCTTGTGGTCCCGATCATTATGGCATACCTTACACAAGTATAAAATTGCATGCCTCTATCATTTGATCGAGTTCAATGTTCAAAACTTGGTCGAACTATCATTTGATCCTAGAGTTAGGGTTTATCACTATACATATAGTATATATATTTAGGGTTAGGGTTTATGGCTTACATATATATGGTACATACACTTAAGATTTGGGTTAAGATTATGGGTTTTAGGGTTCAATTTTATGGTCAGTGTTTAGTATAGTATATATATATATATATATATACTTAGGGTTAGGATTTAGTTTTAATTTATAGTTTACGGTTTAGTTTTATGGCTTAGGGTTTAGCAAGAATGTACATTACATATACTTAGGGTTGCATGTGTCTGTGTTTGTATTTGTATTTGTATTTCAAAACTATCTTGTCATATTATGTACATACATATATATAATATATGCATGCATGCATGCATGCATGTAAACGGCGTGCCGAAACTATATACCTTTATAGTTACTTGTATACACCCTAACATTGGTGTTTATGGCTATATATATATATATATATATATAGTATATATATACACTTAGGGTTAGAGTTTATAGATATATATAATAACGTTGTATAAACCCAAATTTGGGCTACAAATATATGCATAATTATACGGCGAGGAACAAAAATAAAAATATGCAACATAACAAAGTACATACACTTAGGGTTAGGGTTTATGACTATATATAGTATATAGACATAGGGTTAGGGGTATGGGCTACGTGTAATATGTTTATAGTATATTTACGTTTTACGTGTTGAGTACTTTAAATATATATGGTATACTTATAAGTAAACCCTAACTCTAATTAGGATTTACGTTAATGGAATAGTAATCTAATAAAACCCTAACCCTATATATATATAGGACCTATATATATATATATGAAACTTAACACAGACTTAAGGTTTAAGAATTAGGGTTACCGTTTAGGGTTTAGTTTTATGGGTTAGAGTTTACGTAAACCTTAACACTATATATATTACATACACTTAGGGTCGGATTAGGGTTTGTGTTTGTGTTTACAAATACAAAACTATATATATATATATATATATATATATACCATTTTTCGTTTTTCAAAAAAAAAAAAAAAAAATTAAAAACAGATAGAGACGTGTATAATAATACACGTCTCTAATTGGCCGGGTGGCATTACGCCACGCGGCCAATTTTTGGCCAGGTGACCTGCGCGGGACATTTCCCGCGCGCCACCTGGCTGATATTTCAATTAATTTAAAAAAAGAAAAAAAAAAGAAAAAAAAAAGGGTAGCTTCTCGATCCCCACATTTCTCTCTCTCCCTCAGCTCGATCTCTCTCTCCCTCAGCTCGATCTCTCTCGCTCACTCATCTCTCACTCGCTCACTCAGCTCTCTCTCTCTCTCTCTCTCTCTCCCTCTCCGTCCACCGACCACCGACCACCAGGATCCAGTGTATTCTCCGGCCAGCTCCCTCTCCGGCCGTGACTGCACCACCCGTGTTCGGCACCGGCTACGGTGCATGCTCTCTCTCTCTCTATCTCTCTCTCTCTCTCTATCTCTCTCTCTCTTTATCTCTGTCTCTCTCTAGCTCTCTCTCTCTCTCTCTAACCGAACCAGGAACCCTAACCCTAGGTCCGGACCTATCTCTCTCTACACCTCCCTCTCACTCTCTCTCTCTCTCTGTCTCTCTCTAGCTCTCTCTCTCTCTCTCTCTCTCTAACCGAACCAGGAACCCTAACCCTAGGTCCGGACCTATCTCTCTCTACATCTCCCTCTCGCTCTCTCTCTCTCTCTCTCTCTTTCCCTCTGTCTCTCTCTAGCTTTCTCTCTCTCTAGCTCTCTCTCTCTCTCTCTCTAACCGAACCACAGACTCAACCCTAACCCTAGGTCCGGACCTCTCTCTCTCTACACCCATCTCTCTGACACTATCTCTCTCTACATCTCTCTCTCTCTCTGAAACCTCTCCTGGTCTCTCTCTCTCTCTCTCTATCTCTCTCTCTCTCTGCTTTGTACGTGATTAGTATTTTTTTAGTTGTTTTGGGATATTATTTTGTGACTAATATGTTTTAATGCAGGTACATTTTGGCAAAGGAGCATACAAATCACAAAAAAAAAAAAAAAAATTGTGAGTAATTTTAGCATTAAATTTTTTCCTTTACCTTTTGGCTATAATAAACTTGGTGCATTTAAATTAATTTGTTTAAAATCTGTTTCTAACTTTTTTAATAGTTTCATATAATAATTGTGGATTTAGCAATTAATAATGGTCTATGCAATGCTGTTAATTTTGTTGGGTTTGAATATCTATTGTTGTGTAATTTTATGTGTTTTGATGTGGTTGGTTGTTATGCATGAAAAATATTCTTATAGTTGTGGTTTTTTTTTTTTTTTGTAATATGTTTTACTGTACTACGAATTTGTGTGTGGATTATTATTTGTCACAATTATTTTATTAACTTAATCATAAAATAAATGATCAAAACCAATAAAATATAAATAAGTATTCGGTACTACAAAAAACAATTTTTGGGTTTTTTAAGAACAAAGAAAAAAAGTTTAATTGTTCATTTCAGGTAATTTTTTTACAAACAAAAAAAAACCAATTCAAAGTAAACTCGCCATCATTTCACAATAAAATGATCGTATCTAACGATTATTGGATAGATACAGAAAATTAAATTTGGCCACCGTCTACCATTTATAATTATTTTTTTTATTATTCAATTTATAACAAAGGTGTAAACAATAAACCCTAAACCCTAAATCAAAACCAATATAAAAATGCCTATGATCAAATCTCAAAACCAAACCCCTAAGCTTTATACTCTAAAAAACAAGCAAAAACCATAAACCCTAAACCCTAGCCCAAATTACCGTTCACCCTAAAAACCCTAAACCCTACAAAAGAGTGAAATTTTTTTATTACTTTTTTATTGTAGTTAAACCTTAAACCCTAACCTTAAAACCCTAACCCTAAAAACTAAACCCTAAAAACCTAAATCCTAACCTTAAAACCCTAACCCTAAAACCCTAAATCCTAACCTTAAAACCCTAAACCTAAAATACTTTCTCCCTAAAAACCTAAATCCTAACCTTAAAACCCTAAAACCTAAACCCTAAACCCTAAATTCTAACCTTAGAACCCTAACCCTAAAAACTAAACCCTAAACCCTAACCTTAAAACCCTAACCCTAAAACCCTAAACCCTAACCTTAAAACCCTAAAACCCTAATCCTAACCTTAAAACCCTAAAACCTAAACCCTAAACCCTAACCTTAAAACCCTAACCCTAAAAACTAAACCCTAAAAACCTAAATCCTAACCTTAAAACCCTAACCCTAAAACCCTAAATCCTAACCTTAAAACCCTAAACCTAAAATACTTTCTCCCTAAAAACCTAAATCCTAACCTTAAAACCCTAAAACCTAAACCCTAAACCCTAAATTCTAACCTTAGAACCCTAACCCTAAAAACTAAACCCTAAACCCTAACCTTAAAACCCTAACCCTAAAATACTTAAAACCCTAAAACCCTAATCCTAACCTTAAAACCCTAAAACCTAAACCCTAAACCCTAACCTTAAAACCCTAACCCTAAAAACTAAACCCTAAAAACCTAAATCCTAACCTTAAAACCCTAACCCTAAAACCCTAAATCCTAACCTTAAAACCCTAAACCTAAAATACTTTCTCCCTAAAAACCTAAATCCTAACCTTAAAACCCTAAAACCTAAACCCTAAACCCTAAATTCTAACCTTAGAACCCTAACCCTAAAAACTAAACCCTAAACCCTAACCTTAAAACCCTAACCCTAAAACCCTAAACCCTAACCTTAAAACCCTAACCCTAAAATACTTAAAACCCTAAAACCCTAATCCTAACCTTAAAACCCTAAAACCTAAACCCTAAACCCTAAATTCTAATCTTAAAACCCTAACCCTAAAAACTAAACCCTAAACCCTAACCTTGAAACCCTAACCCTAAAACCCTAAACCCTAACCTTAAAACCCTAACCCTAAAATACTTTCTCCCTAAAAACCTAAATCCTAACCTTAAAACCCTAAAACTTAAACCCTAAACCCTAAATTCTAACCTTAGAACCCTAACCCTAAAAACTAAACCCTAAACCCTAACCTTAAAACCCTAACCCTAAAACCCTAAACCCTAACCTTAAAACCCTAACCCTAAAATACTTAAAACCCTAAAACCCTAATCCTAACCTTAAAACCCTAAAACCTAAACCCTAAACCCTAAATTCTAATCTTAAAACCCTAACCCTAAAAACTAAACCCTAAACCCTAACCTTGAAACCCTAACCCTAAAACCCTAAACCCTAACCTTAAAACCCTAACCCTAAAATACTTTCTCCCTAAAAACCTAAATCCTAACCTTAAAACCCTAAAACCTAAACCCTAAACCCTAAATTCTAACCTTAAAACCCTAACTCTAAAAACTAAACCGTAAAAACTAAACCCTAAAAACCTAAATCCTAACCTTAAAACCCTAAAACCTAAATCCTAACCTTAAAACCCTAAAACCTAAACCCTAACCCTAAAAACCCTAAAACCTAAACCCTAAACCCTAAATTCTAACCTTAAAACACTAACCCTAAAAACTAAACCGTAAAAACTAAACCCTAAACCCTAACCCTAAAAACTAAACCTTCAAAACCTAAACCCTAACCCTAAAAACTAAACCCTAACAACCTAAACCCTAAACCCTAAACCCTAAACCCTAACCCTAAAACCCTAAACCCTAAAAACTAAACCCTAAACCCTAAACCCTAAACCCTAACCTTAAAACCCTAACCCTAAAACCTTAAACCCTAACCTAAAAACTAAACCGTAAAAACTAAACCCTAAAAACCTAAACCCTAACCTTAAAACCGTAAAACCTAAACCCTAACCCTAAAAACCCTAAAACCTAAACCCTAAACCCTAAATTCTAACCTTAAAACCCTAACCCTAAAAACTAAACCGTAAAAACTAAACCGTAAAACCCTAAACCCGAACCTTAAAACCCTAAAACCTAAACCCTATACCCTAAACCCTAACCCTAAAAACCTAAACCCTAACCTTTTTAACCCTAACCCTAAAAACTAAACCTTCAAAACCTAAACCCTAACCCTAAAAACTAAACCTTCAAAACCTAAACCCTAACCCTAAAAACTAAACCCTAACAACCTAAACCCTAAACCCTAAACCCTAAACCCTAACCTTAAAACCCTAACCCTAAAACCCTAAACCCTAACCTTAAAACCCTAACCCTAAAAACTAAACCCTAAGAACCTAAACCCTAACCTTAAAAACTAGAACCCTAACAACCTAAACCCTTAAAACCCAAACCCTAAAAACTAAAACCCTAAAAACCTAAACCCTAACCTTTTTAACCCTAAACCCTAAAAAAAGAAACCTTAAAACTCTAAACCATAAATAAAGAATAAAGAATAGCAAAAAAAAAAAAAATTAAAAATGGGAGAGATCTCTACTTTTTTTTAATTACTTTTTTATGGTGAGGTAAACCCAAACCCAAACCCTACAAACTAAACCGTAAATACCTAAAACCCTAAACCCTAAAAAAAAAAAAATCAAAACCCTAAACCCTAAAAAAAGAAAGAAGAATATTAACAAATATAAAAGAAAAAGGTTCGAGATCTCTTTTTTTTTTTTTTTTTTTATTACTATTTTATTTTAGTTAAACCCTAAACCCTAAAACCCTACACCCTAAAAAACCCTAAACCCTACAAATATTAAAACCTAAACCCTAAACCCTAACCCTAAAAACTAAACCCTTAAAAACCTAAACCCTAACCTTAAAACCTAAAAAGGAAAAACCCTAACCCCTAAAAAAAGTACGAGAAAATGATACTTTGAGTTAACTGTTTAAAACAAACAGTAAACAAACAAGCACTTTATTTGCTGTAATCAAATAACATATTTCGTTTCAGACTGTTAACTCGCGTACAGAGGAATATGGATAAGTCGTAGATGTCAGCACCTAGAGGTACGACACAGTATAACGACGGGTGTAGAGCGTTCGTGGCATTCGCCGTTCGTAACTGTAGGTCTGCTGATGGCAAAATTTACTGCCCATGTAAGTACTGCCGGAATAACCAGCGGCACCCCCCAGATTACGTTCTTGCCCACCTGACAGGGGGGAAGGGAATGTGCACGGGATACGGTTTCTGGTATATGCACGGTGAGACAACCCTAAACCCTGCTGGTCCTGTTCGGGGTCACGACCATCCCAGTGTCACAGATACGGCTGCATGTGGCATTGAACATGTAGAAGTCACAGAACAAGGCGGAGACCTGGAACAAGGTGGTGACATGCACGCAATGTTGCGTGACGCCTTCGGCGTGCACGAAGTAGGTGACACTGATAATGTTGGCCAGCCCGGAGAAGTAAATGAAGGAACCTCTGCAAGGGACACATTGAAGTACCTTGAGTTGTTGAAGACTGCCGACAAGCCACTTCACCCCGGTACAAAGCACAGTAAATTGAGTGCTACTGTACATTTCTACAACTTGAAGTGCATTGGAGGTATTAGTAACAAGATTTTTTCTGATATTCTGGAGCTTGTCAGTCAGTTATTGCCTCCTTGCGATGATGCATTGCCGGTTAATACGTACGAGGCGAAGAAATTCCTCAGCTCCATGGGTCTCGGGTATGAGAAGATTCCGGCGTGCCGTAATGACTATATGCTATTATGGAAAGACAATAAAGATCTAGATACCTGCACCGTATGTGGAGAATCTAAGTGGATGACTGATATACATTTCGATCAGGATGGTGAGGTAATATCGTCGAGGAAAAAACGTCCAGTGAAGGTGTTGAGATGGTTTCCACTCATCCCACGGTTACAGAGGTTATTCATGTCGGAGCACACGGCGCACAATATGAGGTGGCATGCAGAAGGCCGCACTAGGGACGGGGTATTGAGGCACCCCGCGGACGGTGAGGCATGGAGATCGTTCGACTCTCTACATCCGGATTTCATGGCCGACAGTAGGAACGTGCGGCTTGGACTGACAGCAGACGGATTCAATCCATTTGGGAACATGAGTACATCCCACAGCACATGGCCCGTATTGCTTGTACCGTACAATTTGCCTCCTTGGATGTGCATGAAACAGACGTCGTTCATCCTGTCACTGGTTATCCCCGGACTGAGCTCACCTGGTATGGATATCGACGTCTACCTTCAGCCACTGATTGATGAGCTGTTGGAGCTGTGGGATGTAGGGGTACGAACACTAGATGCTGCGAAGATGGAGAATTTCAATATGCATGCTCAGTTGATGTGGACAATAAACGACTTCCCGGCGTATGCAGATTTATCCGGTTGGCCTAACAAAGGTTTGAAGGCATGTCCTTGTTGCATGCATTCGACACGTTCTAAACATCTGAAGAACGGTTGTAAATTTTGTTACATGGGACACAGGAGGTACTTGCCAGCCGAACATCTGTGGCGGCTGAACAGAAGAACGTTTGATGGGACTGAGGAGTTAGAATGTGCTCCTGATGTGCCTTGCGGGGACGAGATCCTCCAACAGTTGGACGGAGTTGCGTTTGGGAATGAGAATGCGGGTAAGACGAGACGAAAGAAGCGGAAGACGGGTGCACGGGGTGCTGATGATGTTGTATGGAAGAAGAAAAGTATTTTCTTCAGATTGCCGTACTGGAAGGACAATTTGCTTCGGCACAATCTTGATGTCATGCACATAGAGAAAAATGTCATGGACAATATACTTGGCACTATTTTGGACATCAAAGGGAAAACGAAGGACAACTTGGCAGCTCGGCTGGATTTGCAGGAGATGGGGTTGAGACCTAAATTGCATCCGTTCACCGCCGCAAATGGTAAAACATATATACCCGCAGCTTGTCACACGATGTCCAGGGAGGATAAATAAAGCTTTTTAAAGGTGCTTCGAAATGTGAGAGTTCCAGACGGATATGCGTCGAACATTTCACGGTGTGTTCGGATGAAGGACCATACAATTTCAGGGTTAAAAAGTCATGACAGCCACATACTGATGCAGCAGCTTCTACCAATTGCATTGCGTCAGTCATTGCCAGACAAAGTGGTCAGACCTATCGTTGAGATGTCAGCATTTTTCAGAGGCATATGCTCAACCAAGCTAACCCAAGCTGAGATGGACCGACTGCAGGGTGACGTCTGTATCACACTGTGCAAGCTGGAACAGGTATTTCCTCCTGGGTTTTTTACTAGCATGGTCCACTTGGTCGTGCATCTTGTGCGCGAATGTAGACTCGGCGGACCCGTTCAGTATAGGTGGATGTACCCGGCAGAGAGGTAAAATACAACAGAATATATATATATATATATATATATATATATATATATATATATATATATATATATATATATATATGCATTTTTTCATGTAACTCATGGCATTAAACGGGGGCAAGTCCTTAATGTTTGTGTGTGCACCAGGAGTCTTGGGGGTTTCAAGTCGAATGTGCGCAACAAAGCGGCTCCTGAGGGGTGCATTGCGGAAGGTTACATAGCGACCGAGCTAGTAACGTTCTGTTCGAGATATCTAGAAAATGCACCAACCTTCCACAACAGACCTTTGAGAAACCCTGATGGTTCCAAGGGGGCGGGAACGCGAGTTAGATTGAACCGGCTGACGATGCATCAGATTCATCGTTATATTGTGTTCAACTCTGACGAGTTTCTCAATTTGCGGATGTAAGTAGTGTTTACATATTGAACCGGATTCAAATTATATAATTGATAATAATTAGTTTTTTAATTATATCCGCTGAATGTAGGATGCATAAAGACGCTATTAGGCGATCATGCGTTAGGGGTCGCATCACGGACGCTCTGATTGAAGCCCAACATCACGAGCAGTTCTGCGAGTGGTACCGCGCATATGTAAGGAAGTAGTGGTATTTTCGTAAATAATATTTACCTATGTTCAGTGTCAATTTAAGATAGGGTTCGACAATATGCCGCTATTAACCGATGTATTCTTTTAATATATGAAATGATAACATAGGTTGATGGCCTTGACGATCAAAGTAGGGAGGAATTGGGGCTGAAATTGGTTATGCGGAGTAGAGGGTTGAAGGAGACAGCAGTGAAGTATAACAGGTACGTGGTAAACGGGAAATTGTTCCGCACGCTAGCCCATGATGTGGGAAGGAGGACTCAGAACAGCGGGGTATGTGTGCCAACCGTTGAATGCGAAACCTACTACGGGCAGTTAACCGATGTGGTTGAGGTCGAGTACTACGATAGGACTACGTACGTCCTATTTAAGTGCAATTGGGCGGGCCCCACGATGGACAGAGGATTTAGAGTCGACGATTATGGTCTAGCGTTTGTCAACTTCACTCACCTCGTCCACAGGGGAGAACTGCTTACTGACGAGCCGTACGTGCTTACATCTCAGGTAGACCAAGTGTTTTATGTCGAGGATGAAAGGAACCCAAACTGGGTTTGTGCCGTGAGGACTAAACCGCGCAACGTGTACGATGTTGGTCAGGGGGAAGGGAGTAGTGATGCAGATAATGCATATCACGAGTGTGTACCGATCGTATTACCCACTGATGACCTGCATGATACGAATGATGAATTCGATCACGACAGGCCCGACATTGATCCGATTGAAGCACATGTTATACAATGATTGCTATATTTATTATTAGTACAATTTGCTTAAACTCAAAATACTTTCTTATTTTGCATAGAGCTCATTGTATATTATGCATATTCTATTTTAATATTAAAATTAAAACGAATTTCAAGTAATTTGTCTCACATTTGTTCGCAGGTTTCAATGGACCCGAGACCCCCTACTTGCGCACATCGTGCACCACGCCAGCCCGTGCATTGCACGACTACATCCACACCGGCGATGTCAGCGGCACTACATACCACACCGTGGCCACACAACCCGGACGCTATATACAGACCACCGCCCTCGGGTACGGCGGGGATGAGCAGGTCAGATCCCGGGTAGATGAGCACAGCTGGATATTCTCCGTCTCTATACCCGCCTACGTCGACACCGGCGATGTCAGCGGCACTACATACTACACCGTGGCCACACCACCCGGACGCTATTTATAGACCATTGCCCCCGGGTATGGCGGGGATGAGCAGGTCAGATCCCGGCCAGACGAGCTCAGCTGGATATTCTCCTTCTCCATACACGACGTTATCGCAGTTGGGGCTGACCTCACCGGGCCATGTTGATCGATGGTGGGCGCGAGAGTGTCATGATCTGAGCAGATTTCCGTTGTACGATCCATTCCCCTTTCCACCACCTATGCCAGTCATTCCTGATAGTGAGACTCAGGATGACAGATTCCCGCTGTCACAGGGGGGGGATGCCTATGCCGGCTATGCGGTCGGGACAGCTGACGACCCCGGCTAGGGGCCATGGCCCGGCACCTGGGGAGAGCCAGATGCATGTTTATGGACAGAGCCAGTTGCCGCTTCCTGGGGAGAGTCAGGACCCAGATGTGGGGGAGAGCTGGCTGCCCCGCGAGGGGGATGATGTGATGTTGGGGCTTGATCAGTTAGCACATGATGTCCCCCAGGATATGCCTTCGGATGACGATCATGATGATGAGCATCACCCAGAAGATCAGGCAGGCGAGGAGCATGCTGGTGACCCAGCGATCGAGCACATAGCGTTCGACCATATTCGGCTGATGGGTAAGTACATTTGTATACATCATTATAAACTAATTAATTTAGTAAGTTCGTATAATATTTAAATTGAATTTTTAATTTATTGATATAATTAAGTTATTTAGTGTTCATATATTAACGTTTTATATTTATTGACTAGGGTATAACCCAGACGGGAGCATATATTTTGAGGTGATTAAGGACCCTGAGAGAAATTGGGTGCTCCCGAGGGGTAAGAAAGTTGTGTTGCAGTACAATGCTGCAACACAACCAGTGGGACGAGCATGCAATCGTTATAGACGGGCTGCGGGCAAGCTGTTACGGAGCGGGTCCCATATTCACTTGCGGGACAAATGGGGAAAGGTAGATAAACAGGTTAAGCAGGCTATGTGGGATGCCATAATGGTATGTGTATGAAACTAATATATGTATTTTGTGAAATTAAAGTTAAGATGATTTTTTCTTTATTGAACTGCTAAAATTAATCATTAGATTGAATGTGCAGCAAGAATTTTATGTACCCGTATCCGTCGACCAGCGCCTGGCACAGAATGAATTCTGGGGTGATATGGGCCGTAAGCACCGTTCGTGGAAGTCGAAGTTGAGGACCTAGCTAAATATTCGAGACGGTGACACGCCATTGACAATACGTGCGAGAATGCCAGAGACCTTTTTTGATAAGTATGACTGAACGGATGTGGAGGACGTACTGCACGAGTGGTGCACAAAAGTAAATGTGGTATGTAGGTCTTTGAATGTATTACTATAATATTGTGTTTTTTTAATAAACAGTTCATTCAATCATAACACATAAGTAATTAAAAGTATCAATTCTGACATTTTTTTTGGGAATGTTCAATGTAAAGGAGAGGTCTGAACGAATGAAGCGGCTGCGGGAGCAGCAAGACATCCCCCATAGTCTGGGGTCCAAAAGTTATGCCAGATTTAATCACGATGAGGTATGGAACAATATGTAAAAACCCTAATTCTTATTTGTGCGTAATTGTTCTTTCTTAACGTTAAATGAATATCCAATGTTTGTTATATATTTATACTGTATGGCGACAGGCATCTATATCTGGCAGGCCCCCACTCGCGCCCAGTCTTTTGTGAAGACGCACACAAAGAAAGACGGCACTTACCTGAACGAGCGGACACGGGACCTATGCGTATGCTACTGTTATAGGTTATCGATTATTATTAGTTATGCGTGTGATAAAGTATTTATTAATTACCATTGTTTTGTATGTTGATGACGTACAGGAGCGGATGACACAGAGTTTGTCCACTGATCCTGCTGCCTCGGACCCCGTCTCATCAGATACGGTGCGTTGGGCACCTGGCGACGCGTACGAGCAAGCGGTTGGGCGACCCGAGTATGCGGGTAGGGTTCGGCAGGTTAGGCCGAACGTTACTCCTGTTCGCGGGACTTGTTTCTCGTATAGGGGCCGCACACGGGGGGGACCGGCCGAGGGCACGTCTCAGGATTGGGCTGCTCACAAAATTGCGGAGTTGGAGGGCATAGTGCGGGCCGAGAGAGAGCGGGCTGACAGCATGGAGCAGCGCATACGACAGATTGATGATATGGAGCAGCGCATGCGACATTTTGATGCTATGGAGCAGCGCATGCGACATTTTGAGGCCTTCATGTCCTCTACAGGATTATCGTTCGTATGCCCTGGTGCTCAGCAGTCTTCACCTGCACACGTCGGTAGTACGTCATCTGTTAGTAGTGCGCCTGCAGGTATGGTTCATATTATGTATACACTTAGGTTTATTTTTAATTTGTTCTCATTACTTGTTTAAATTTGCATATAATATTATGTAGGTTAATTATTTTTACTACTTGCAGGTAATGCGACAACGGTTGGTCCGTTGTCGCCTTCTGGACAATTGCTGAGCCAACAATCCCCTCTCGGGACTCCTTCGCCCGTTACACCATCTCTTGCGGGACAATCGACAGTTGGCGAGCTCACGCCCGGGACTGCACCTCGTGATCCGCAGAGACGTCCTCCAGATTTGTAGATATTTTGTGTATTTTTTTTTTTTTTTTAGTACCGAATAACTTTATTAAATTAAGAATCTCAAATTTGTTGATATTGTTGTGTAAGTAGTTATATATAGTAATGAATATATTTATTAGTACATGGTATTCGAATTTTTTAAAAAAGTTGTTTTCATTAATTTGTGCAATTTGATTTTGTGATATTTTTGGATAAAATAAATTTGGAGAATTTTAGTAAAAAATAGGGGTAATTACCTTTTCCCCCCATGAACTACCGGTCAATGTCATTTTGCCCCCATGAACTACCACTTCGACCAAAAAAGAGCATCAAACTACAATTTTTATACACGTTGCCCCCTTCCGTCAGGAATTCCGTTAATTTTGGATGGAATATGCCATTTTTTACCGTTAATTTTGACTTAAAGACCAAAATACCCTCTACAGTAATTAATAAAAAATATTAAAATTAATATATTTAAAAAAAAAAAAAAAAAAACCAAAAATCTGAAGGAAAAGGGGTGGCTGCCGCCACCCCTTTAGGTGGCCGGGTGGCCTGAGAGCCACCCCCAGAGGTGGCTCCGGCCACTTCTGGGTGACTCGCGGCCCACCCCGGCCTAAGGGGTGGCCGCACGGCCTCCCCAGAACCTGGGGGGGCCGCGCGGCCACCCTAAGTCATTTCTAGGGTGGCCGCGCGGCCACCCAGCTTTCGGGGTGGGCCGCGAGCCACCCCAGAGGTGGCTCCGGCCACCTCTGGGGTGGCTCGCGGCCCACCCCGACCTAAGGGGTGGCCGCACGGCCTCCCCAGAACCAGGGGGGCCGCGCGGCCACCCTAGGTCATTTCTAGGGTGGCCGCGCGGCCACCCAGCTGTGGCCGGAGCCACCTCTGGGGTGGCTCGCGGCCCACCCCGACCTAAGGGGTGGCCGCACGGCCTCCCCAGAACCTGGGGGGGCCGCGCGGCCACCCTAGGTCATTTCTAGGGTGGCCGCACGGCCTCCCCAGAACCTGGGGGGCCGCGCGGCCACCCTAGGTCATTTCTAGGGTGGCCGCGCGGCCACCCAGCTTTCGGGGTGGGCCGCGAGCCACCTCTGGGGTGGCCGGAGCCACCTCTAGGGTGGCTCGCGGCCCACCCCGACCTAAGGGGTGGCCGCACGGCCTCCCCAGAACCTGGGGGGGCCGCGCGGCCACCCTAGGTCATTTCTAGGGTGGCCGCAAGCCACCCCAGAGGTGGCCGGAGCCACCTCTGGGGGTGGCTCGCAGGCCACCCGTCCACCTCAGGGGTGGCAGCAGCCACCCCTTTCATTCAGTCTTTTTTTTTTTTTTTTTTTAAAAAAAAAAAATGAGGGTATTTCAGTCATTTTCAAAATTGAGTTAGGGCATTTTCGTCTTTGCATGAATTAGACTGACAGAAGGGGGCAAAGTGTGTAAAAATGGTAGTTTGATGCTCTCTTTTGGTCGAAGTGGTAGTTCGTGGGGGCAAAATGACATTGGCCGGTAGTTCATGGGGGGAAAAGGTAATTACCCCTAAAATATATATATATATATATATATATAAAATATATAAAAGAAATTAAAAAATAGAATTAATATATATATATATATAAAAAATATACTGCGGCCAACATCTGGCCGCGTGTATTAATGTACACGCGGCAAACATCTTGCCGCGTGTATTATTATACACGCGGCCAGATGGCCGCGTGTACATTTATACGCGCTGCTATTTGGCAGCGTGTACTAATGTACACGCGGCAAGATGTTTGCCGCGTGTACATTTACACACGCTGCCATTTGGCAGCGCGTATTAATATACACGCGGCAAATTGGCCGCGTGTACATTAATACACGCTGCCAAATGTGCAATTAGCATTGCCCAAGTCCGCCGCGTGTATGTACGCGGCTAATTACACGCGGCGAACTGTTTGCCACGTGTACAGTTACTGTACACGCTGCGAACTGCATGTGGCGATTTACAATTTTTTTTGTAGTGTATTTTGAGCAATCATATTATACCTCCCTTTAGCCATCACCCTAGACCGAACTTCCTATCTAATATGCTTCACCACGGCCTCTTCCGTCTTAGGAGTGTTCCCATGCTAAAGATCATTTCGAAGCTTCTTTGAATTGTAAACCGAAGCAGCTAAACATAATCTACAGAGATTCTCCATTAAACTTTTTCCAGTAATCTTAGCCACACACCAGTCCATCACTTTCTCCCATTCAATTTCAGGATTAATCATACAGCCATCCATAACATCTCTCCACACTCTACGGCTGAAACTACAATGGAAGAACAAGTGCTTAACACTTTCCTGATTACTATAACAGAAACGGCATAAAGTTTCTCCACCAAATCCCCACCCACACATTTTTACTTTGATGACAAGGGCTCCTTTAACAACCAACCAATGCATAAAAGCATGGTGAGTAATTGCCAAAGGAAACCACACAACCTTAAACCAGGGAACTTCTGGTTTTTTCTGTCTAAGGAACTCCCAAGTTTCAGCACATGAATAAATATCTTTCTTGGAATTCGAGAGATCGACGTTGATCAATTTCACCTATAGGAATTTTAGGCAACCGACTTTGTATTTGAACAATATCATCCGATCGAGCAGCCGGCCAGTACCACTCTCCATTTCTAATGATAGAAGAAACCCGAGCATCTACATGGCTTCCAGCATCATACATTGCTCTACAACCATATTTCTCCAATAGACACCCATCAGGATGCCAATGATCCCACCAAAGAAAAACTTGGCTGTCCCTAGCTATGGTGAACCGAATAAATTGCTGAGCAACTTCTCTAAGCTTCAACAATTTCTTCCAACTCCAAAAACAAGAGCTTGGAATGAGTATACGCCAAAAGCTTCTCCCCTTAAGCCAGGTTGTCTCCACCCAAGCGACCCATAAAGAGCCTGATCAAGTAAACAAGCTTCCATATGTGGTTTAGCATAGCTGCCCTATTCCAAACCTCCAATTGCTTGATCCCCAACCCTCCTTCCTTCTTAGGGAGACAAATATTAGCCCAAGAAACCTTAGCCTTTGCCTTTGAGTCCTTACCACTCTACAAAAATCTATTCAATTTTTGCTCAATAATACGAATAATCTTCATGAGAAGAATGAAGACTCTAGCTCAAAAAACCTGAAGACTCACAAGTACAGAATTAATAAGTTGAAGCCTACTGGCAAAGGAGAGGTGCCGAGTCAACCAAGAATCAATTCGGGCTGTAATCCTATCCCCAAGAACACTGCAATAAGCAGCCAGCAACATTTTGATAATCAAGGGAACCCCCAAATACCTAACTGGAAAGCTACCGTCATTCATAAGCATCAAATCTAGCATCTTAACCCCGAAAGGCCCTCAAAATATGCAAAGATGAGTAAATATATATATGCAAGAACATCCTTAATGATACCAAGGGAATTCAGATAAGCAGCTACAAAGATAAGTAAATCATTTGCAAAGCAAATATGAGTTAACTTCAAAGGCTGACTAGCAACCAAGAGAGCACCTCCATAGCAAGGACAAAAAGGTAGGGAGATATGGGATCTCCTTGCCTTAAACCTTTCCTTCCTTGAAAGAAACCAGCTAAGGTTCCTGTTAGAAATAAGGTGGAGTAGAAAACAGAGAGAGAGAAGAAGAAGATGAGAACACAAAGTAAATCAAAGAACTACATCTTGTCTGATTTCATTACATAATTTTGATTACAAAATACATCAATATATAAGCTAATAAAGGAGAGCACATTCACATAACATGGCATAAAATTTGGAGAGAATCAGGGAACATTGAAGAGGAAAACATGAAGGAAATCAGGAAAAATATTGGAGAGGAAAACAAGGAAGAGTCGACTCTTATAGGGCTGCTGTAGGTATCTTAGAGGATTTTATGCATGATTTGAGAATCCTTTGCCTGAATATATTTTATCATCTACTAGTTCCATTGAGTGCAATAGAATAACTTGGGCCGGAAATGCAAGTCCTGACCCAATCTACATTCTTTTCTGGAGCACCAAAACAAGTTAAACAATGAAGCCCAAAATCCGAGTTTTCCCGCGCTAGATCACCGACAGGGGATGCTGACGTGGCCAGAGAAAAGACACCTCAATGCATTTGAGTGCTGCTTGTGTCTGTGATTAATTCGATCTTGCCTGTTGATATGATGTCGTCTGCTAATTTTATTTTTGAAGTGGTAGCGCGTATAAACTAATATTATTTATAATTAAGCTAATAATTCATGTTTATTAATGCCTTAATAGTTTCTTAATTTTATATTCTTGAAATAAATTTTCTTCGAATAGGCCGACACATGCGCGCAGGGATATGTTCTTGGTGACCCAACAACAGTTCCACATGATGACTACAACTCCAGAATTTCTTTTGCACACCGCAAGACGCTTTTATCAGATGAGCTCTAGCTTGTATCCTGTAGGTACACGATGCAGTATACATGGAAAAAGTACTACTTGACATTTGCAACTGTAAAGGCAAGATTAAGTTTTTTTTTTTTTTTTTTTCTAGTTAATTATTCAGTTGTTGTATATATAATGATCATCTAAAGTAATAAGCAAAAGTTAACTCTATCAGTTTCCTCCTTGCAGGGAGGGGGCCACACAGCTCCAGAGTACAAGCCCAGTGAATGTCTTGCCATGATTGATAGGTGGTTATCTTACTACCCTCTGTAGTTAATTCTAGATTTTACCAATTTATTTTAGCTTTATATGTAAGCTTGATTTCTATGGAAATTTTTAAATAATTTTATTGGTGTAGTAAACACCAATAATGGAAGTCAACATGATCTCCAACTTCTTCGCTCTTTTCTATTTTTTCCATTTTGTTTTCTGTTCATGAAATATGAATAAGCTGATAAGCTCATATATATATTATGTCATTAGAAAAACAGATAGATTTTTATTTGGATACAAATTTCCTCCAAAATGAATCAGAAAAAATTCATCCAACTTAGGCTCTAAAAATGCCATGTGTCCCTTAATTTGTTTTCAAGAAACTATAACGGCAAATTTATCAAATAACTCATTGTCCCTCCCCTTTTCCTTACATTTTGGGAGGATAAAAAATTGATGGACCCAAATGGAAGTAAATTCTTCCCTTCGTTTCTCCTCTCTATCTTTTACTTTTTCGTTTGTTAATGTATTTTTGGAGGTTGATATTTTTTTTTTTTTAAAAAAAGTGTTCTGAAATAACATAAATGAGTTTTGAGTGTTAATGTAACATAAAGGTAAAAGTATTTTTGTGTATGAAGGTAAAACTAATTTTAAGTATTTTTTTGTTTGGGTTGTTTGTTAATATTTTTATTTTGAAAATAAAAAAAGAAAAAAAAAGGGAGAAGGAAAAGAAAAAAGTGTTATCATACAAGGTCCATTTTGCTTCCACCCTTTTCATCCTCCAATT